>NC_068938.1:136946196-137108696 GCF_016801865.2 Culex pipiens pallens | reverse complement strand
TTTTTGTTTTTGTTTTTGTTTTTGTTTTTGTTTTTGTTTTGGAACGATATTTATCTATTTTTTAAGTTTTACTTTCTGTATTTCTCAAAGTATATTCTTTTTATGATTAACATAACATAATTTTGAAGAAATTGCTTAAAATAAGTACAGTTTTAAACTTCGCCAAAAAGTTATAATGTTTGTAACAGATTTTTGGGCCGAAACCGTTTTTGAACTTTATAAAAATGACAATTTACGAAAAGGTGATACTAAAATCTTTAAAATGACTGTAAGAAAGCTTAAACTCTTCTTAAGGCGATTAATTTAGTCTCGACAGAAGGTATGTTTTTTCTCAGTTACAAAAACTCACGTCTCTCGAAGCATCTGTTTCATCACAAACAAGGAAATGTGAAAAGTGGAAATGGTCCTTCTGCTGATGAAGTCCGCGCCCTATTTAACATTGGGAAAACATGTTGCTAGCGAAGTGTGGGGGAGAATTTTTCAGGTTGGTGTCTTCATTCTGCGAGGAAATTTACAGAAAGCATCTGGAGTGATGCCGGTTTGTCACCAGTCTGTGAATTCAAGAGATATTGTTTTACCACGACTTAAAGTCTCGCTTTGGGAGTTGGAGAGGAGCGAAAATTAATTAATTTTAAAATATATCACTTTTTCCATCCAACGGAGCAAATAATTACGTCCTCTGGTTCATCTTGGGACACGGTGGTCAACAGAGGAAATAATAGGTGGTTGTTGGATAAGGCTAGTGTGGGGATAAGTCTGCGTCTGTGCTTTCTCATAACTTTATTACCCCGGCGTAATTAATTGTGAGGAGATTTTCTTTTCAGACGATCTCTGTCTGTGGATTTACACGATGTGACCATTGAAGACTGTAATTATCAAGGATATTGCTTTAATAATTGAGTTTTAAATTTTACTTTTAAATCATATTTTGAATATAATAGAAAACTATCACACTAAATCATCAAAAACAACTCCAAAAAATAGAATTTTTCGTGAAATGTACAATTTGTAAATGTATTATTTATGAAAATATTGATAAAAAGTAAGGATAAAAAAAGCTCTGCAAAAAAAGCTATGAGAACAAATATTGTTTTGTGTTTAGTTTTTGATCTCATCTTTTTCTATATTTATTTTCAAAAAAAAAATATGTTTCTTATTTTAACTCAATGACTTAACTCAACAAAATGAAGAAATAGATTTTTTTTATTTACAACAATTTATTCCTGCAATAAAACTGTTTCTACAAATCATCAACCAGCAAATATGTTTTTCATTGGCAGCTTATATCCCATCAATTTGTTGCGGTTACTGCCTCGAAAATCTTCTCAAACCTCCACAAATACATCCTCTCTCGTGGTGTACAACATCTTCCAGAAATTCTTCTCCCACCTATCTCATTGCGCCCTTCCTTTTTTGGCATGATGAAAATCAAATGAAATTAAATATTTACTAGCCACCGTTTAAATTTCGTTTGCGCCGGAGTTTTATTTTATCCAGCAGTCAGAGTTTAAGATTTTCCCGGCGAAAATAAAACCCTGCAACCCATTTCCTCCTTATGCAACTACGGGGTCGTTTTGGGGTGTAAGTGGACACTGTTAAAATTTCAATTTAAAAAAAAAAAACATACCCTGAACATATTTATCGACAAAATATCTATTTGTTGAAAATGATCACCAACCTTCAAAAAAAAAAATATTTTTTTTCACTGTGCCCTTTCCCGAAACAGCCTGCCACCGGCCAAAGTGTTTGTGCTTAGCTAACAGAATTTCATCTCAATTTGTTATGAGCACAAGAGGCGAATTTGGCCCTTTTCAACCCCAACCTCAAATTTCGGTTGTGTCTGCGCCTCTTCGTGGGGGGACCGCACACAAATAGCAACAACAACAATACTCAGGAATTGCATTCGTGGAGGGCCGAGACCCTTTCCCGAAGAGTTTGGTCAGGTTGGGGCAGGAATAGTCTAAGGAGTGCAGAACATTTTGGAAGAACTTGGTGAGCGTTTTTTTTTTCTTACAGAGATTGTCTTTATGAAATAGTAGTGTTAAGTTTTAATTTTTGAAACGTTTTTTTTTTTTAATTGTAATTAATCTGTGTGAAATGATACAGTTTTCTTCATCAATCAATTAACAATATAAAAAAAGTATTTTATATAATCAAACAATTTGATTTTATTTTGTTTTAAATCAATTGACAGAAGTGTCACCTTTGCATTTTGCTTAAGGGTGCACAGCAACCAAGGAAGTTGTTATCTTCTTCTTGTCAAACTTACGGACGCATTCCTGCAACAATCGGATTGTAAAAATAGTTATACTTTGTTGTTAAATGTTTTTGAAATAGTACTTTAGGGGATGAATAAAGAATTATGTCAATATTTCCGGTAGTTTCGAAGATACTAAAATATTTGTTACAAAAATCTGGGTGCAAAAAGGTTTGGTTGAACTGCACCGATAAGCAAATGAAAGAAATGAGTCCCACCATACATAGTTGCCATAATTGGTACATTAGGATGACATCAGGGTTACCCTTTGACTCGCTTCCTTAGGCAAAAATAAGTAACTGTGTCAATTTTGAGCCAAATCGGATCGTTAAAAACAGAAAAAAAAATTCGTACAAAAACTTCTTCTTTAAATCGCTAATAACTCGTCAGGGTTAACTCTAATCATTTTGCGGTCTTCAAAAAAGTTGTTTGGTATACAATTTTAAATGAAAACCTCACACTTGACAATGACCCGACACAAATTGGAATTGTGGTGGAATTGTGAGATTTTTGCTTTTCCCCATACAATTTTGCAAATTTTCCCACACAAACTTCTACGATAAATAGCGACTCTGAATCCTGAACGGATAAAAGTTGTTTGTGATCACAAATTTGAGATCCATTTCCTGTTATCTCAGGACATATGTACATGAAATGTGGTGACAGAATGCGTTTTGTCTTTCTTACAAAAGAAAGGATTAAGGATTGCTTTTAGAAACACGCTTTTCTCAGAAATCTTTTAAAAAAATCGTGCAAGGCGGGAAATCGTCCCAGAAAAAAATCCTTTTACTAATTTGAAGGTTTTGCTGCGCTCTTTCGATTGAATTTTGGCCTGTAAACTCAAAGCCTGAGCTTGAGTTTTGAGAGCTCTTTTTGTGAAATACGCTTTTTAAAATTTGTGTCTTCCATCATTGGAAAACCGTGCGTAAAACCCATATTTTTTATATTCCAGATTTTAGAGGTTTTTTTGGACTTTTTTTTTACAGATAGCACTATAAAATTAAAAGAATTCAGTTTCAAACAAAAAATTTGTAGCTTTTCCAAAGTTTATTTCCAGAGATATAGCCATATTAGTGTTTTACGTCTTATTTTTACCCAATTTTTCCTAATAAATTTTTGGTTTTATCCAGAATTATATACTTAACATCAAATTCAAAGTCCCAGCCAATTCTCGATCGAAAGCATTTGGTATGAATTGTTTTCGAGCAAATTTTGGCATTGATCTGACGGTTGGTTCAAAAGTTAGAGCTGTGTGATTTTTCTTTAAATACAGAGAAAATTTCTCAAGAAAGGCTCGTTCTAGCTTGAAAGATCGACAAGTCGTCAAGTTGAAGCATAAGCGCTAGCACATTTATGCTTGCGCGTTTTACGCTGCGCTTGAAAGTGTTCTTTCTGGCTTCTCATATCGACAAAGTGCAATATCGATACATATTTTTAAAGTCAATCATAGACTAGCATTTAAGACTGAGTACCCTTTATTTTTTAGAAATGTCAATCCAATATGTTTTTCATAGTTAAATATAATTATCTTACGACCCATAATATACCTCTGTAAGTTGAAACTTTGCTTTCAGGGGTTATTTTGGTTCCTGATTACGAATCCGAGGTCCATTTTTCGATATCTCGTGACGGTGGGGCGGTACGACCGCTTTCATTTTCCTTGTTTTTACTAAGACACGTTTTTCAGCGATTTGTAGCTCGCAACCGTGAAGAGATAGAAATTTTGTGCCAAAGGGACTTTTATGTAAAATTAGACGCCCAATTTGATGACGTACTCAAAATTCCGAAAAAAACGTATTTTTCATCAAAAAAGTAAAAAAAAAGTTTTAAAATCGCTGCCATTTCCCGTTTCTCAACTGTCAAAAATCGTGAGACATGTCATATTATGGGAAATTTAATGTTCTTTTCGAATCTGAAATAACCCAGAAGGGTAATTTTTTCATTAAGAACAAAATTCTTAATTTTCTAACTTTGCAGGGTTACATTTTAGAGTGTAACAATGTTCTACAAAATTGCAGAGCTGACAAAAACAAAAAAATGATATTATAGACATGAGGGGTTTGCATGTATTCTTCACGAGTTATCATAATTTTACAAGCAAGATTTTTGAAAAAAGTTATGATTTTTACCATTTTTGATCAGTTTTTCGAATTTTTAACCCCAAAAACTCAATCGTGTGCTTTAAAAAAATTTTTTTTCGAAAATATCTGCTAATTTTGCATAAGAATGGCCCCTTGGACGTTTGTTATGACTCGTGCATTGCGAGAATCGGATTATTCGGTTTGTTTTTTTTTTTTATTTTCGAAAAATTCCCACACACAAGCAGTGCACAAGCCATAACAATTTTTTTGAAACCGAACATGAGAATCGATTTCCAGACATTTTTACATAAAAGTTTCCATATTGGCCATTGTCCTAAGTCCAATCCTTGTGAAGTTACACCGGCTTTAAAAATAAAATTGTTGAAAAAATGGTTCTTGATAATTTCTTAATGACAAACTTGATTTTTCCGTTTCGTGAATATTTTTACCGGAAAGCTCGTCCAATTTCCCACAAGATTGAATTGTATTTCAGTGTATTTATTTTCTGAAACTCCGTCAAATTTCCTAAAAGTTTGTCTTTGATAACTTTTGATACGCTACGGCTTCGAGATACAGCAATATTTAAATTACGAAATAAAAAAAATAAAACACTTACACCCTTCTCAAATGTCATTATCGAGTGAAACTGGCTCCGTATAGAGCAATTCTCTGAGTTTTCGGCCATTCGATTTTTTTTTGTATTTTTTAATCCGGCTGAAACTTTTTTGGTGCCTTCGGTATGCCCAAAGAAGCCAATTTGCATCATTAGTTTGTCCATATAATTTTCCATACAAATTTGGCAGCTGGCCATACAAAAACGATATGTGAAAATTCAAAAATCTGTATCTTTTGAAGGAATTTTTTGATCGAGTTGGTGTCTTCGACAAAGTTGTAGGTATGGATATGGACTACACTGAAAAAAAATGATACACGGTAAAAAAAATTTTGGTGATTTTTTAATTTAACTTTTTGTCACTAAAACTTGATTTGCAAAAAAACACTATATTTAATTTTTTTTATTTTTTGATATGTTTTAGAGGACATAAAATGCCAACTTTTCAGAAATTTCCAGAATGGGCAAAAAATCTTTGACCGAGTTATGATTTTTTGAATCAATACTGATTTTTTCAAAAAATCGAAATATAGGTCGCAAAAATTTTTCAACTTCATTTTTCGATGTAAAATCGAATTTGCAATCAAAAAGTACTTTAGTGATTTTTTGATAAAGAGCACCGTTTTCAAGTTATAGCCATTTTTAGGTAACTTTTTTGAAAATAGTCGCAGTTTTTCATTTTTTTAAATTAGTGCCCATGTTTGCCCACCTTTGAAAAAAATATTTTTGAAAAGCTGAGAAAATTCTCTATATTTTGCTTTATTGAACTTTGTTGATGCGACCCATAGTTGCTGAGATATTGCTATGCAAAGGCTAAAAAACAGGAAAATTGATGTGTTCTAAGTCTCACCCAAACAACCCACCATTTTCTAATATCGATATCTCAGCAACTATAGGTCCGATTTACAATGTTAAAACATGAAACATTCGTGAAATTTTCGAAAAAAATATTTTCAAAAATTTAAAATCAAGACTAACATTTTAAACGGGCCAAACATTCAATATTACGCCCATTTGAAATGTTAGTCTTGATTTGAAATTTTTGAAAATATTTTTTTCGAAAAGATCGGAAAATTTCACGAATGTTTCATGTTTTAACATTGTAAATCGGACCTATAGTTGCTGAGATATCGACATTAGAAAATGTTGGGTTTTTTGGGTGAGACTTAGAAAACATCAATTTTCCTGTTTTTTAGCCTTTGCATAGCAATATCTCAGCAACTATGGGTCGCATCAACAAAGTTCAATAAAGCAAAATATAGAGAATTTTCTCAGCTTTTCAAAAATATTTTTTTCAAAGGTGGGCAAACATGGACACTAATTTAAAAAAATGAAAAACTGCGACTATTTTCAAAAAAGTTACCTAAAAATGGCTATAACTTGAAAACGGTGCACTTTATCAAAAAATCACTAAAGTACTTTTTGATTGCAAATTCGATTTTACATCGAAAAATGAAGTTGAAAAATTTTTGCGACCTATATTTCGATTTTTTGAAAAAAATCAGTATTGATTCAAAAAATCATAACTCGGTCAAAGATTTTTTGCCCATTCTGGAAATTTCTGAAAAAATGGCATTTTATGTCCTCTAAAACATACCAAAAAATAAAAAAAATTAAAAATAGTGTGTTTTTGCAAATCATGTTTTAGCGATAAAAAGTTAAATAAAAAATCACCAAAATTTTTTTTACCGTGTATCATTTTTTTTTCAGTGTAGTCCATATCCATACCTACAACTTTGCCGAAGACACCAACTCGATCAAAAAATGCCTTCAAAAGATACAGATTTTTGAATTTTCACATATCATTTTTGTATGAACAGCTGCCAAATTTGTATGGAAAATTATATGGACAAACTAATGATGCAAAATGGCTTCTTTTGGCATACCGAAGGCACCAAAAAAGTTTCAGCCGGATTAAAAAATACAAAAATTAAAATTAAAGAAAAAAGACCGATTCCGTAGAGAACTGCTCTATACACAAAAATGGCTTACATAAGCGTAGGATAACACTTTCCATAATTGAAAATTCGGCTATTATGCCAAATCAAGTATACCGAGAAAAACACGTTTTAATGTTTGTCATCAAATTTGGTTTTTCGCATCGGCAGCCAAATCTATACACTATTTTAGTGAAATTCAAGTTTCAGAAGATGCGTTAAAATATCCTCTACCACCTGGAGCTAATACAGTCAACCCACATATTCGGAACGTCATGGCAAATCGATAATTGAACTTAATGATTCGCTTTTACCTTCATTTGAAAGATTTTCTTGCGATTTTTCGAATGCTGTGTCAAACATCTGTAAATTTTAACTTTTATATGAAGTTTTTGAAGAATTACTTTGACCCTTGAAATCCACAAATTCGAAACACTTTTTTCTTACGAATGTAAACAAACTTTGGTTCTCTCCAGGAGTACATATTTATTACCAAATAATGACCTCACACACAGAAACCAATGAAACTCAAGCTTAGTGATGTTTTATACATGGTTTGATAAGTTTTTTTTTGTGAAAATATCAGTTAAATTTAGGTGTTCCGCAATTGTGGGAGACACAATGACATCCCACAATTATGAAACAGGCCATTTGGAGGCAGTGTTTTGCTGCTCTGGACAAAATAGTCTTGGAATGAAGTTTTTTGTTCAAAAAGTACTACTTTTATCAGTGAAATAGCAAGATAATGTCCAAATGAAGGTTCAAAAAATAGTTAGATCGACAGAAAAGCTACTTTTGGCATGCTATTGACAAATTATCATAAAAGTGTTCCGAATTTGTGGGTGTTCCGAATATGTGGACAGAACATGTCTACAAAGTGTCATTGAAATTGGCGAGGGTCGAGAAAAAAGTACCTAAAAATCCTGTTTTGGGCTAGAATTACTCTCAAATCAATTTCCAGAGAACCGCCCCAAAACCTCCGTGTTCAAGCTCATCCCCAGTTGTCTAGGTTTTACGATCCGACCGAACTCAGCAAAACTCATCACGTTGAGGTAATTCGGGAAGCAGAATACGAATGAGCATAAATTTTCTTTTTCCTTTCGGCCCTGGCGGACTGCGGAATTTCGTGAGCATCACAAACGAGGAACTTGGAACCCATCTACTTCCGACCGGGTGGATGTTGCCACCGCCACCGCCATCAGGAAATGTTGCACTTTATGAGTTGTAATAATTTATTTATACATCGTGTGTGGGTGGGAGTGTTTTGGAGAGGGAAGCACTCTTTTATGCACCTTTGTTCTGGTCCCGGGGGGAAACATATTTGCCGGGATGATTTTCCTCGCCCTGCCACACTTTTTATATGTCTTCACTTCTGGGCTGTGGTTTGACGATGTACTTTGGACTCACTCGATGCCGGTGGTCGGTGGATGGATGGCTCGGAAATATAGTGGATATTTAGTGGCTGGCCACACTGGACAGTGCAGTTTGGCAGTACACAAAGTGTACTCTCCGATGTAATGTTGGTGGGTGGATGATTGTGATGCTGGTAGAGAACACATTTCAATCCGGTGAGACTTAACGATATTACACTGCATAAAAACAAGACGGATTCATCGAGAACCGTGTGGTAGAAAAAAATCAGACTATTTATTTTGTTATTCTATTTTTTGTTAATAATGATTTTTGATTCTAGAATAAGTTTTTGAAAAGAACAGCATTTAAACATCAATAAATTTATCGTTCTGATCTAAAACATAAACTTTTAGCCATAAAGCTAACAAAATTGGTTCGTTTTGAATTAAAATAAGCCTCTTTTGGAATAATTTCATACATTATTGTTTTGAACTCAAAAAATCTAATTTGCCTTCTACAATTAATGAACCATCAGCACTGATCACATTAAAACTGTCAACAGGTTATCTGTTAAATTAAATCAAATGATTATTTGCCTCCAACTTCACTGGCAACGTTCCAGCAACGCTATCACAATCAACAACTTGCCCCAAAAATGATGCCAACTGATTGCCTGTAAAAACGATCCCAAATAACCCTCCCGCCAAACTCTCGCAAAACTTGTTCACTAATGCAATTATAAGTAGGACCATGCAATGAAAAAAGTGTAAAGCCTTCTTCTCAACTAAACTGCTGTTGTTACCACAAGGCAGCAGAAAGCAAGAGAAAAAAACTTTTTAATTAAAAACCCCTTCTCAATGTGCTGCTACTGGATCCAACTTTTTGGCCACTCCAACCGGCTCGAACTCGAAGCTGCCAATTCAATCCAACCTAATGGCGAAGCAACAACTAATTGTTCTGCTCACATCGCCATTCTTCTGCGTAGCAGTACAGTGAGTCAAATATTTGTCCGTACCCCCCCGTACGGGAAATGTTTGTGATATAAAAGTACATAAAATTCGACTAAAGTGCCATGTTTTATACATCAATCGACGCGGCAGAATGTCCTCTTTAAGACACTGTCATTGGATTTGCAAAAAACTTTTTCTTGAAAAATACAAAAATTGTTTACTGAAAAAAGTCAAAAAAAGAGGTCAAATAATTGTCCGTACCCCTAGTAAAAGTACAAAATCTCATCGATTTAAGTGAATTCATTTATGAAATGTTGTTTCAGTGTCAAATACTAGTACCTTTAGCCAGTTTGTGACAACTTTGAACTTCTGATAACTTTGTTTAGTTAATTTATATTAAAAATTGGATTAAATTTAGTTTTTTAAAGTAAAACTTATCAAAACATTAGTTTATAAACAACTATTTTTATAAAATTGCTATTTTGTGTTGTAAGAGTCTCTATTGAACAAGTTTCAACAATATTTGTTCAAAATATACATTGTTTTCATCTTTTTTATTGACATTTTTCGACCAAAAAAACTGTTTCGGAACAATACCGTTAAACAATCCGGATTGTCCCGGAACCGGTTCAACCCCTAGGAGGGAAATTTTGTGGTGATCAGATAGAGGACAAAAAAACCCACCTCTTGCAATTTGAAGCATCCAATTTCGTCCACTACAGCCCGATTACGAGTCCCTAGTCTGAAATTTGAAATTTTCGAATTCCCCAAGCAAAACATTCTGACCCAGAACGGTACAGAAATTCTCAGCACGGAAAGTGAAAATTTCAAATTTCAGTCTAGGGACTCGTAATCGGGCTGTAGTGGACGAAATTGGATGCTTCAAATTGCAAGAGGTGGGTTTTTTTGTCCTCTATCTGATCACCACAAAATTTCCCTCCGAGGGGTTGAACCGGTTCCGGGACAATCCGGATTGTTTAACGGTATTGTTCCGAAACAGTTTTTTTGGTCGAAAAATGTCAATAAAAAAGATGAAAACAATGTATATTTTGAACAAATATTGTTGAAACTTGTTCAATAGAGACTCTTACAACACAAAATAGCAATTTTATAAAAATAGTTGTTTATAAACTAATGTTTTGATAAGTTTTACTTTAAAAAACTAAATTTAATCCAATTTTTAATATAAATTAACTAAACAAAGTTATCAGAAGTTCAAAGTTGTCACAAACTGGTTAAAGGTACTAGTATTTGACACTGAAACAACATTTCATAAATGAATTCACTTAAATCGATCAGATTTTGTACTTTTACTAGGGGTACGGACAATTATTTGACCTTTTTTTTTACTTTTTTCAGTAAACAATTTTTGTATTTTTTAAGAAAAAGTTTTTTGCAAATCCAATGACAGTGTCTTAAAGAAGACATTTTGCCGCGTCGATTGATGTATAAAACATGGCACTTTAGTCGAATTTTATGTACTTTTATATCACAAACATTTCCCGTACGGGGGGGTACGGACAAATATTTGACTCACTGTAGCTCACTTTCATGAAAACTCATTTTCTTCTTTTGTTCCCTTTCATGGGAGGGAAAAACTTTTGACAGAGTGTTTTGCTCGATTGTCTTTTGCGCTGAAAGAGAGGGTTTTCATCTCAAAGGACTTGTTTTTGTAACGGAACCGGAGTTCAACAGGTGCCCTTTTGAAGATAGTTACTTGAACTTTCTGCTAATTTTTAAGCTCAAATGTTTGCAAAAAAGCATTGAGGGGGTTACATGTATTGCCATGTTCACAAATTTTAACTTTGTTAAAATCTATTTTCAGAGCATTAATACAAATAAAGATTTTCAGCTTACGGTGTATTTTTTCGAGAACATTCAGATGACATTTTTGGCAAGTCAGCAGGGCTCTTTCCCTGACATTTCGCGAGGTCCATCGAAATATTTCGTTAGGGAGTCTAGTTTGTTAAAAGTTTTTTTTTCGATTTTAAAGAATTTTTCATCAGAAAAGTTGTTGAAAATGTATGGACATTAGGGTGGTCCAAATCCAGGCTTACTTGAGGCTACCCCTGAAATCAAAGATTGGCCCTTCACTAGGCTAAGGCATGAGCATGAGCATGAGCATGAGAGACCACCCATGGTTGCCCCTCCGTTGCTGAACAGAACCGTAATATCCTTTCAGCACTACTGATCATAGGATTCGACTATCAAGTGGTGTTTCCCATATCAACAGCATGTATGAATGCGCTGAAAAGATAAAACACCATGATTGCCAAAACAAGATCAGTTGCGAACAGGTAACAGTCCTTGGCCAACAACGGCGCCCGCCATGTCAGTTTGTAGATCTCGATTTTAAGAGACGGGAATGTTAGTTAGCGCAGGTTGCTACTAGGGCAGCTGATTTACTCTGTGCTTACACCACCTTAATCTTAGACAGCCGGCTGTGGAAAGATAAAACCAAATAATATTTATTTATAAAATGAGGTGTTAAACGCAATGCTGCAATGATAGCGTAATATTGGTCCTTCACTAGGCTAAATTCTAGAAACAATTATTTACAAACACACGTGCTTGCTAGCTTGCCTGGGCAATGCATCTGTTATGTAGCTCCTTTGAGCCGTCCGCGCGGAAATGGTTATTTTTGGAAGCTAAGAAATTTTTAGCAAAAATCCAAAACATAGTGTGTCTTTGGAAAACGTTTTTCCAAATTTAATGAAGATCTTAGTTCTGAGAATTGGTAAGAATTGGATAGTTATTGCAACTGTCACAGGTAAAAAACTGAAACAGTTGCTTTTCTCCATACATTTTGACGATTTTTCCCATACAAACTTCAAGGGCTTAGGAGGAGGGGTTCCCGTGGTCAGAATGGGCACAAATTTGGAATTTATCCTGTGATGGGTCAATCTTTGATGTCAAGAGGTAGCCCCGAGTAAGACCGGATTTGGACTACACTAAGTACATATACAAAAAATTGCTTATAAATATGCCTTTAGAGACTCTAACATACATATTGGACCTTAAATAAAAAGATTCCGAACCAAATGTAGCCGAGTCCAGATTCCAGATCAAGTTCCCCAAAAAAAAAATATCAATTTTGGTTCAATGTAAGCAGAGGTTTACCCACATTCGTAAAATTAAAAATTGCTTTCTTTGAAATTTCTAGATTTGATTTCCTTTCACATGATGAACACCGCAGACTCAGGTAATTGTAATGATGTCATTTTGAAACATGAAAATTATATCAAGTTTTGATAAAATTTATGGAAATAATTTAATCAGAATCATCAGTCCACCTTTGTGTATGATGCCTCACTCTTTATCAACAATGGATAATATGATAAGTTTGGACACAAATATAAGAGTACGCAAATATCACTTAAGTGGTCATAACTACAGGCAGGGTTGCCAGATCTTCAACGCGTTGGACACATTGGAAAGACTATGGACTATGGCTTTTTATGCAAAAAAAATGTCAGTTAAAGATTTTAGATTTTTTTTAATCCAAATTTTTAAAATTGGGTTTCCTCATTCACACGGGCTTGTCTTCACACCAAATTTCGGCCATTTTGGTCCATCTAATCTTGAGATATCGTGGCAGCCCTAAATAACCTCGGTGTTTCCAGAAAGACACTCAGAAAGTTTCCGCCAAAAATCCATGATTCAACCAGTTTTTGATTTAAAGCAGCATTGGAAAGAAGAAGAGCAATTCTCTACAAAATCGGGCTTTTTTCTTAAATTTTAATTTTTGTATTTTTTAATCCGGCTGAAACTTTTTTGGTGCCTTCGGTATGCCTAAAGAAGCCATTTTGCATAATTAGTTTGTCCATATAATTTTCCATACAAATTTGGCAGCTGTCCATACAAAAATTATGTATGAAAATTCAAAAAATCTGTATCTTTTGAAGGCATTTTTTGATCGATTTGGTGTCTTCGGCAAAGTTGTAGGTATGAATACGGACTACACTGGAAAAAAATGATACAAGGTAAAAACAATTTTGGTGATTTTTCATTTCACTTTTTGTCACTAAAACTTGATTTGCAAAAAACACTATTTTTATATTTTTTTATTTTTTGATATGTTTTAGAGGAATTCAAATGCCAATTTTTAGAAATTTCCAGGTTGTGCAAAAAATCTTTGACGGAGTTATGATTTTTTGAATCAATACTGATTTTTTCAAAAAATCGAAATATTGGTCGCAAAAAATTTTCAACTTCATTTTTCGATGTAAAATCAAATTTGAAATCAAAAAGTACTTCAGTGAAATTTTGATAAAGTGCACCGTTTTCAAATTAAAGCCATTTTTAGGTAACATTTTTGAAAATAGTCGCAGTTTTTCATTTTTTTAAATTAGTGCACATGTTTGCCCACCTTTGAAAAAAATATTTTTGAAAAGCTTAGAAAATTTTCTATATTTTGAATTTTTAAACTTTGTTGATACGACCCTTAGTTGCTAAGATATTGCCATGCAAAGGTTAAAAAACAGGAAAATTGATGTTTTCTAAGTCCCACCCAAACAACACACCATTTTCTAATGTCGATATCTCAGCAACTAATGGTCCGATTTTCAATGTTAAAATATGAAACATTTGTGAAGTTTTCTGATCTTTTCGAAAAAAATATTTTCAAAATTTTTAAACCAAGACTAACACCTCAAAAGGGCCAAAAATACAATATTACGCCCTTTTAAACTGTTAGTCTTGGTTTTAAAATTTTGAAAATATTTTTTTCGAAGAGATCGGAAAATTTCACGAATGTTTCATATTTTAACATTGAAAATGGGACCATTAATTGCTGAGATATCGACATTAGAAAATGGTGGGTTGCTTTGGTGAGACTTGGGAAACATAATATTTTCAACAAAGTTCAAAAAAGCAAAATATAGAGAATTATCTCAGTTTTTCAAAAATGTTTTTTTCAAAAGTGGGCTATTATGAGCACTTATTAAAAAAAATAAAAACCGCGACTATTTTCAAAAAAGTTACCTAAAAATGGATTTAACTTGAAAACGGTGCACTTTATTAAAACTTTACTAAAGTACTTTTTGATTGCAAATTTGATTTTACATCAAAAAATGAAGATGAAAAATTTGTGCGACCAATATTTCGATTTTTTGAAAAAAATCAGGATTGATTCAAAAAAGCATAGCTCCGTCAATGATTTTTTGCACAATTTGGAAATTTCTGAAAAGTTGGCATTTGATGCCCTTTAAAACATTGCAAATCAAATTTTAGTGACAAAAAGTGAAATGAAAAATCACCAATTTTTTTTACCGTGTATTTTTTTCCGTGTAGTCCGTATCCATACCTACAACTACAAAACAAAAAAAATCGTATTACTGCTATCTGAGAGAACTGCTCAGAACTGTTAAAATTTTTAGAAAATTTAAGGGTTGGAAGTTTGACTTGTTTTATGTGACTAGGTTTTTTTTAAATGTCTACTTTGGCTGTGTTTTTTACTAACATTTCCTTTATTTTAAGTGCAAAGAAGTTCGCAGTTATTTTTGTAGTGTCAGACTATGCCATTTTTTACAATTTAAATGACGATGAAACCATTCTATAGCCATTCTATGTGAAAAAAAAACAAAAAATAAATCAAGAGAAACATAAAACAAGAGAAGTGAAGTCGAATAAAAGTTATTCAAAATGACCTCCTGAAGACGGGAAAAATAAAAAGCTTCGAAAAAAATGAGCAGTAGAGGGTTAATAGTAATGATCATTTTTTTTAGGTGATTGGCTTCACCTTAAGCGATCGGGCCAATCGCTGGCTGCTTGCGAATCATGGTTGCCAGTGTTGTAAATAAGTGATAGAAAAACTATTATTTGATGATTCCTGCATCAAAATATCAGAAGGTCCCTATAGCTTGTGAGTCTCTCGTCACTCCTTTTCTTTCTCTCGTCCACGAACACTCGCCTATGATTCTTTTGTTTTCTCAGAAAACCGCAATAATAGAACGCGAAAGGGATATTGGGAACCGACCACGCATTAAGTCCCATTAAACTGCGTTGGCAATTTTTGCTGTGTGGTGAATTTTGTGACTACGCTTTGTTGAGGGAGGATGATTGTGAATGTAAGAATGAGAGAGATGCAGAGAATGTGACACGAAATTGTGGAATCAAGAGATGGAAAAAACGACAATTATTTTTGCTGCAAATTTCGCGACGGAGTTGGGAGATGATATTTCGGACATGATAATTGTAGTCGTGAGGGCTGAAAGTTTGATATTTTTACAAACCTGATGGTAGCTCACGATTGGTTGGGCGCTTTAATTGTCAATTAGTGAGTGATCTGTGAACTGCCCACGTTCGCATAAATGTCCTTTAATAAGAACTAATTTGATCTAATTATTTCTCGATTAAATTTTCAAAAGGTCCTATCTGAATAGTAAACCCATGACTCATAGATTGAGTCAGTTAGGGAGTGATTTGGTAAATGAGTAGGTGAGTAATCCAGTGATCAAAAAATTTAGTGGGTGAGTGAATGAGTGATTGAGCAATGCGAAAGTATGCTAGTAGGCAAGTGATAGAGTGAGTGAATTCGTAAATGAGTTAGAAAATCAGATTTGGAAGCAGTTTTTTTTATTAATTTTAGGCAATATTTTTTTTTACTTTTATGAAATTTGTCTGGGAATTAATTCCTCAACTGGTATCATTTTCCTAGCTCCTGAAAGCAAACTGACTTATTACCGATGCATTATTGCTCATCTCAGTCAAAGTGCGCAAACTTGGCGCATTAAAACGGGAAACTCCTTCGAAATATCAATTCCATATCAGCAGCGAACTTCAGTCCATAAATCAAGTTTTTTCGACTTCTGTCAGCTGTAGGAAGGCGGCCCACTTTTATGACTATTTTTATGAGCTTTTATTGCATTTCATAAATTACTTGTTTGCTTAATGCGGCTTATCGTTTGCGCCCGCCTGGTTACGCCAAACTCGTCCGGATGTCCGCATTTATGTCCATCACCACCACCGGTGAATCCGGGGCCACTCACTCTGCCAAATCGTCACGATCCTGGCCGTGGATCGTAAAAACCAGGACACTCCATACCGGTCCAAATAAAAAACACCATATTAAGGTGTACGAGCAGCAAATGACACACGAGCAATTCTCTACGAAATCGGTCTTTTTTCTTCAATTTTAATTTTTGTATTTTTTAATCCGGCTGAAACTTTTTTGGTGCCTTCGGTATGCCCAAAGAAGCCATTTTGCATCATTAGTTTGTCCATATAATTTTCCATACAAATTCGGCAGCTGTCCATACAAAAATGATGTATGAAAATTCAAAAATCTGTATCTTTTGAAGGAATTTTTTGATCGATTTGGTGTCTTCGGCAAAGTTGTAGGTATGGATACGGACTACACTGGAAAAAATAATACACGGTAAAAAAAAATTTGGTGATTTTTTTATTTAACTTTTTATCACTAAAACTTGATTTACAAAAAAACACTATTTTTAATTTTTTTTATTTTTTGATATGTTTTAGAAGGCATAAAATGCCAACTTTTCAGAAATTTCCAGGTTGTGCAAAAAATCACTGACCGAGTTATGAATTTTTTAATCAATACTGATTTTTTCAAAAAATCGAAATTTTGGTCGTAAAAATTTTTCAACTTCATTTTTCGATGTAAAATCAAATTTGCAATCAAAAAGTACTTTACTAAAATTTTGATAAAGTGCACCGTTTTCAAGTTATAGCCATATTTAAGTGACTTTTTTGAAAATAGTCGCAGTTTTTCATTTTTTTAAATTAGTGCACATGTTTGCCCAGTTTTGAAAAAAATATTTTTGAAAAGCTGAGAAAATTCTCTATATTTTGCTTATTCGGACTATGTTGATACGACCTTTAGTTGCTGAGATATTGCAATGCAAAGGTTTAAAAACAGGAAAATTGATGTTTTCTAAGTTTCACCCAAACAACCCACCATTTTCTATCGTCAATATCTCAGCAACTAATGGTCCGATTTTCAATGTTAATATATGAAACAATTGTGAAATTTTCCGATCTTTTCGAAAAAAATATTTTTGGAATTTTCAAATCAAGACAAACATTTTAAAAGGGCGTAATATTGAATGTTTGGCCTTTGTGAAATGTTAGTCTTGATTTGAAAATTCCAAAAATATTTTTTTCGAAGAGATCGGAAAATTTCACAAATGTTTCATATATTAACATTGAAAATCGGACCATTAGTTGCTGAGATATTGACGATAGAAAATGGTGGGTTGTTTGGGTGAAACTTAGAAAACATCAATTTTCCTGTTTTTAAACCTTTGCATTGCAATATCTCAGCAACTAAAGGTCGTATCAACAAAGTCCAAATAAGCAAAATATAGAGAATTTTCTCAGCTTTTCAAAAATATTTTTTTCAAAACTGGGCAAACATGTGCACTAATTTAAAAAAATGAAAAACTGCGACTATTTTCAAAAAAGTCACTTAAATATGGCTATAACTTGAAAACGGTGCACTTTATCAAAATTTCAGTAAAGTACTTTTTGATTGCAAATTTGATTTTACATCGAAAAATGAAGTTGAAAAATTTTTACGACCAAAATTTCGATTTTTTGAAAAAATCAGTATTGATTAAAAAATTCATAACTCGGTTAGTGATTTTTTGCACAACCTGGAAATTTCTGAAAAGTTGGCATTTTATGCCTTCTAAAACATATCAAAAAATAAAAAAAATTAAAAATAGTGTTTTTTTGTAAATCAAGTTTTAGTGATAAAAAGTTAAATAAAAAAATCACCAAATTTTTTTTACCGTGTATTATTTTTTTCCAGTGTAGTCCGTATCCATACCTACAACTTTGCCGAAGACACCAAATCGATCAAAAAATTCCTTCAAAAGATACAGATTTTTGAATTTTCATACATCATTTTTGTATGGACAGCTGCCGAATTTGTATGGAAAATTATATGGACAAACTAATGATGCAAAATGGCTTCTTTGGGCATACCGAAGGCACCAAAAAAGTTTCAGTTGGATTAAAAAATACAAAAAAAATCGAATGACCGAAATCCTAGAGAACTGCTCACACGTGTCAAAAGGTGAGGAAAGTGCGAGCATGCTCTTTTTATTTATGTACTCCCGCAGGACTGTCCAATCTCCGGCATTTTGGCTTTTGGGCTGGTGGAAAATTTACGAGTAAATAATATTTGTGGAGGGTTGAAATGGTTTGGCGACCTCCCTCGTTTTTTTTTTTTGTTGGGAAGTAAGATTTTTTATGACCACCAGCCGGTTGGTTTCCGTATTCTTTCGGAAGGTGAATCGACACGTGTGGAACATCTTGTGCGGAAATGCTGTTGAGTTACAGAAGGAAGTTGCATTAAAAAAGATAAACGTCATCATTAATGTTTGATTTGTTATTCTAGCTGCTTCTTGAAGATGATGTCGTGTCCGAGAAGATTAGGGTAACATGTGATTCCGCATATTGTGGAGGCTTGAATATAACATTTAATGGCGCAAAAAAGACTCTTTAAAAATCAGAAAAATGCTGGATTACGCTTATTTATAGTATTTGAGTAAAAGTCAAAACATAATTGAAATGACAATTTGTAACTTTGAAATCACCACGAAATCAATCTCCCACACGAACATGACCCTCTATTACAAGATTCACAACCGCTCATGATTAATTATTGAAACGTCCAAAAGTCAAATGCGATTCCAGTAGGGGAGATGGGGGTAAGACGGCCACCCTAAGGGAGAAGTCTAATAAAATTTACACAACAGATTATTTTGATCTCAAATTACGTACATATTGTTCTACTACTAGTCCATTATAGAAATGACATAAATTAGTTGGTCTAAAAACCAATTTTCAATACTTTTCAGCAATTTTAAAAAAAATAATTGAAATCGTATATATATGAAATACGCGGGGTAAGACGGCCACCCATGTGGGGTAAGACGGCCAGTGCTATAAATTAACTTAATAACTTTGCTAAATCCACCCAAACACCTACATGGTTGGTTCAACAGACTTCTCTGAACATCATAACTATTTTGGTTGGAAAAAATCAGGTTTCAAATGTGAAGAAAAATGCTGTTTAAAAAATTTCATATTTTTGCTCAGTGAATTTCATATTATTGCGACCACATTTTATGAAAAACTATGAATTTTTACTACAAAACAAACACAATTTGGTACAATAAAAATAGTTTGTGTATTTCGATTAGAATAAGTAAATCAAAATTATGTAAACTATATTAAATTAGCGATTTTTGTGAAAAGTTTGCTAGGATTTCATACTATTCAATGAGTTTTGCTATATCACAGTAAAGAATGTTGTCGAAACGGTAGTTAACAGCATTTTGATTAAAAATGGATAGTTTTATTGAAAATGCTTTTCCTTTATCTACAAATATGTCTTAATAGTCAAAAACCGTCAAAAATATAACCTATATCAAATAAAATCTACAAATTACGGGTGGCCGTCTTACCCCCGGAGGAGGTGGCCGTCTTGCCCCCAAATAAATTATTTTTTTGAACATTTTTTGTAAACAGTTCATCGCATTTTTTGAACTTTTTCGAGGGACATAATCTAGGGAAAACTTCAATTTAACATGAAAAAATATTTGAAGACAGGAAAACATATTGTTATTTAACAAAAATGCCTAAGTTGTAATTCATGAAAATTACATCCAGTTTCAAGTTCAAAAATTATTTGTTTATTTTGAGCTATTTTTATACTATTTCAAACAATATTTCTGACAAAGGTGACTCCATATGCATTATTTAGCATGAGGAACAGTATTGCTAAACATTTTAGTAATATTCATTAGTATACTTATTAAAACAGTAGGGTGGCCGTCTTACCCCGCCTGGCCGTCTTACCCCCAGCTCCCCTAGTTCATGCACCGTTTCCATAATGATAATCTGGTTCTCTGCCCGGGGGAAACAAACGCGCGCATTCCCAGGACCTGGCCCCTCCAGAGAGAGAGAGTCCGGGCAAAAGATGATTTATGAGTACGGCAAAATTAAATACGACGTCCCAGTTTTCTTCCGGAACTTACAAGTTCATTTCTTGGAGTTTTGTCTTTGCCAACAGCAGCAGCTCCTTCTTCATCCTGTAACGGTTCGTTAAGCAGCAGATTGCGGAGCTTGTTGGCTTCGAGGGTTCGGATAGTTTTCGGATAGTTAAATGGATCATTTGCCTGATGCTCCAGTAATTTCGGGGTTCGAGGTCTTGGACGCCGTCGCACGGAGTACGAAGGAGATTGGGCGTACCATTGAGCATTTATCAAGATGCAGTTCTTCATCATTGGGTGGCCATTTATCAAGGACTGGGCCGGGCTGGGAGCACGTATCAAGGAATTCAATTTGTGGCACTTTAGTGCGTGCCTGCCAAGTCTTGTTTAAGGATATAGTAGTTTTTTTGCTGATTTTATTGAAAACATGATGATTTTTTAAAGATGTCATATTGTTACCTTTTCTTACCGACAATATTTAGATGAGGAACTTATTAAAAGTTAATTTTTCATTAATAGGTTCTTTCTTTGATTGAAAATAACTTTAATTTCATAATTTTTAAACAAATGTATCACAAAATACCCCCACAGGTTCTTCAACCAAAGACCGAAGTGAAAATGAAAATACCCAAAATTGTGTCAGTATGACGAAACTACTAAAGTCAACTCTATCATTGCAGCTCAGATTGAAATTTTCGAATCATTCTGCTTTTTTTTTGCTTTTCAAGCTTTCTATTTCGATTATAGTTTTTCTTTCAGTTCCACTTGGAGCTAGGTTCTGCCAATATAGCCAACTCGAGTGTGGCAGCTGTGATCCAGGGCGATACGCGGCTTGACGTTCAACATTTGGAAAAGATATTGGGAATTTGGTTACTATACTAAACTCAGGGTTTTTTTTCCTTCTCCGGTCTTCTATTGGACCATACAACAATAGCGATCACAAACCATCCACATGGTGGAAAAGTGGATGGAAAACAAACAAAAGTTGCCAAAACTGGAATTTTCCTGCTGCTTTTGTCCTTCGGACCGTGACCAGATGGCACACTGGCGGGTTTGGTTTGGTTAACCCTTAACGATCAGATCAAAAATTCAAATCAATTTCTAAGATTAATTCTAATAAAAAAAACTGAAAAGAGCAAAGAAGAATATTTCATATTTTTAATAATGTAAAAATCAGAACAAGTCCACCCAAGTAACATTTTTTTCCAGGAGTTCTACAAGAGCTCTTCAAGATAGCTACAGCATAGCAGTTTGGACCGCGGTAAGATAAAATTCTCTTCAAAACTTCTTCGGGAGTTTGGAAGAGAACTTGAAGAGAGTTTTATCCTACCGCGGTCCAAACTGCTATGCTGTAGCTATCTTGAAGGACTCTTGTAGAACTCTTGGAAAAAAAATGTTACTTGGGCAGTAGCACCAGGGTTAACTTAAGGTTGATGAGGAAAAATGAAAAAAAGCAATCCCTCGAACCAATCATTGGGAGAGTGCTTCCAGAATCGGAGCAGCATTGCAACCCGCCGAAAATACACGTGGATCTTGTGTGGGCATGGCGTATGCGTTTCAGTTCGAATTGAGTGATAAATAATTCGGTTATTGTGGACTCGTCTGACGTCTGACGGTTGCGTTTGTCCCGGGGATTCAGGCTAGCCAGGTGCTCCCTTGACTGACTGACAGAGTCCAGTCGGATTTGTGGCGGAACAAAAGAAATCAATGCCTTGATTTTTTACTTTTTTTGTGAGAACAAGGTCCTTGGACAAATATTGGATGGGATTTATACTGTTTGGTTAATTTTAAAACTTGCATTAATTTGAGTCTTAATTTTCTTGATATCAGTTTTGTGCATTTTTATACTATGAAAATATGCAAGAATCTCGAATTTGAGAAAAATCGGAACATTCCTTCTTTTTTGGCACCACGCCTAAGTTTTGCGAATTCTGTCATTTTTTTTTTCAAAAAACTCCTGTTTTTTTGGCCATTTAGGCCATGTGGACTAGGGTGCCCAGAATATGGGACTTTTTTCAAAACCTCGCTCCACAAGCTGAATATTGTTCCTTGAGCTATTTTAGGACTCTGGGCCAAATATGAACAAAATCGGTCATCATTTACCCATTGATACTCGGAGGTGAAGTCGAAAAAATGTATGGAAAACCCAAGTTTCTTACGGTTTGGTCTGCATGGTGTGCTACTTCAATCCAAATATTCCCAAAAGTGAGATTCTTATTGAAAATTTAGTGCTCTACAATTTTGAAGAACATACCAAAGCTTTAAAACTCGATCCTAAAAAGTTATTTTCGATTTAAAAAAGTAATTTTTGTATGAAAATCATTTTTTTCACCATTTTTAGGCTCGGATATCAATGGGTTAATCTCATCCAATTTCGCTCAAAATTTACACAGATGCTTAAAATACCCCAAAAAACCGTTTTCCGCTTGTGGAGCTGGGGATCATTTTTTCTGGGCACCCTAATGTAGACCCAACTTCATGTATACATATCGAATCGAAAACTGAATAACTGTCTGTGTTTGTGTATGTGACCAAAATTGTTACTTAGTTTTCTCAGCTCTTGCTGTTTATTCGACCGAATCAGTAAATTTTAAAATTAAAAAAATTCTCAGCTCTGGCAGAACTGATTTTGCTCATATTTTGGAATTCGATTAGGGTTCCATACGTACCTATTGATTTTTATGAAGTATTGGTAAGTAGTTCAAAAGTAATGTGTAACAATGAGTTTTAACATAAATCCTTAAAAAGGTTATCAAAAGACCTTTTTAACGAGTTCAAAACATTGAAGATCTAGCAAGCCTGCCTCGCGATATGCCCACTTAAGTGATATTTATGTACTTTTTTACAGCCGGATCTAATTTTTGTAAACTATCTCCAGATTCATCGCCCGACCCATTAAGTTATTGAAAAATCTTTTCAACGAGTCTAAAACATTTAAAATCTGGCAACCCTGTCTCGAGATATGGCCACTTAAGTGATAGTTATGTACGTTTTTGAAGCCGGATCTCACTTTTTTGTATGTAAACTATATCCGGATCCGTCATCCGACCCATCGATGGTTAGGTAATTAAAAGACTTTTCTACCGAGTCTTAAATTGTAAAAATCTATGAGAATATTTTAGTAAGGAGTGAGGAAGGCACCAACCACATAGGTGGGTTAAGTTAGTTTTTGAAAAATGAACCTCATGAGGATAATACGTTCACAGTACTTCTTTACTACCGAACCGTGCCCTTTATCCTCTCATATCGTCGCCGTCGTGCTAACTTGTCGTACGTGTATTTTGTGCCAAATTGAGTTAAGAACGCCATTATGTGCAGCTCACAATGCCTCAACTTATGACCTTCACAGATCTCCAAAAACGATTTCAATACTGAGATATTCAACGAAATCCGTAAAAACTCCGTCCATTTTTGTCACTTTATATGAAAGTAGTTTCAATCTTATCTTGTCACTCTCTGAAAATTGATGTTAGTGCGACAACTGGCCAAAGGGATTTCCGGTCAGAGCGCGTTTGACGCACGTCCAAGTTAGAGTACCGTAAACATTTGTTATTAGGGTAGAGGACCCTGAAATCGCCCACTTTATAGTGGCAATCTAGTAAATTTGATGAGAATTTAATGACAATTTATGGTAATCAAACCATCCACATTAACGACCCCCGGGTCTTTTGTGGTCTCTATTGCAAGTTTCTGCTCGAACCTAGGAGTCCGAAGGCTTGAATGGGGAGAGTACCCAAACCTTTTTCTACTCCAAGGAACCTTCCACCCCAGTGTTTGAATTGACGACCTTCGGATTGCGAGTCCAACCGCCGCCAGCGATTCCACCGGAGTAGGCTTGGTTTGGTGTGTTGTTTGTACTTATGGCATGGAGACGACTCTTAGGGTGGATTTTCATGGATTTTTCGATGACCGACATCGAAAGCGGCTTTCGATGCTCGTGGTCATATTTTGCCGAAAACTCATTTTTATCAATCAGGTTAAATCGCAAAATGGTTTGGATTGATATTTTATGGTAGTATAAGCACAAACAAACACATACCCATCGCCGGAAAGTTGCGAAAATGCGATTTTCCGACTTTTCATTTTCGATGCACGAGCATCTTTAGACGACCGACATCGAAAGCATACTCACGACCATGCTTTGCTAAAATGTCCGTGCATTGAAACTCGATGCTCGTTCAGTGCCTTTTTGCTACCTCAGCGGCACCCTAGACACAAACCTAAATAACGCTTTGAAACGCTTGGTACGGGATGGGAATGAAACTTGACGAAACAAATTCTATCTGTCAAACCAGACCTTGTCAACAATCAAAACAGCTGATTTTGCATGGTGAAATGGTGGACATTGTTTTGCAGGAGGAATCCGTCCACCGGTGGTTGGATTTCGGAGTATTGTTTTACCGGAGGAATCCGTCCACCAGTGGTCGGATTTCAGGGCATTGTTTTGCAGGAGGAATCCGTTCACCGGTGGACGGATTTCAGGGTTTTGTTTTGCAGGAGGACGGATTTCTGGGCGTTGTTTTGCAGGAAGATTCTGTGCACCGATGGACGGATTGCCTGGCCAAGTTGACAAAAGGAACTGGTCCACTGGTGGCCGGATTTCTGGACATTGTTTTGCAGGAGGAATCCGTTCACCGGTGGACGGATTTCTGGGCATTGTTTTGCAGGAGGATGCCGTGCACCGTTGGACGGATTGCTTGCCTAAATTTTGCTTAAATTTCTTAAATTCCAAAATTTCTAAAATTTCTAAAATTTCAAAAAAAAAATTAAAATTTTCTTAAACTTATAAATTTACTAAGTTTTTTAAAATTTCAAAGTATTCTAAAATTTCAAAGCATTCTAAAATTTCAAAGTTTTCTAAAATTTCAAAGTTTTCTAAAATTTTTATAATTTCTAAAATATTAAAAATATATAAAATGTCTTTACTTACTTTAATTTCTTCAATTCCTTTAATTTCTTAATATTTATAATTACCTGAATATCTTAAATTTCTTAAATTTCTAAAATTTCTAAAATTTCTAAAATTTCTAAAATTTCTAAAATTTCTAAAATTTCTAAAATTTCTAAAATTTCTAAAATTTCTAAAATTTCTAAAATTTCTAAAATTTCTAAAATTTCTAAAATTTCTAAAATTTCTAAAATTTCTAAAATTTCTAAAATTTCTAAAATTTCTAAAATTTCTAAAATTTCTAAAATTTCTAAAATTTCTAAAATTTCTAAAATTTCTAAAATTTCTAAAATTTCTAAAATTTCTAAAATTTCTAAAATTTCTAAAATTTCTAAAATTTCTAAAATTTCTAAAATTTCTAAAATTTCTAAAATTTCTAAAATTTCTAAAATTTCTAAAATTTCTAAAACTTTTAAAATTTCTAAAATTTCTAAAATTTCTAAAATTTCTAAAATTTCTAAAATTTCTAAAATTTCTAAAATTCCTAAAATTTCTAAAATTTCTAAAATTTCTAAAATTTCTAAAATTTCTAAAATTTCTAAAATTTATAAAATTTCTTAAATTTATAAAATTTCTAAAATTTCTAAAATTTCTAAAATTTCTAAAATTTCTAAAAAATTTCTAAAATTTCCAAAAATTTCTAAAATTTCTAAAATTTCTAAAATTTCTAAAATTTCTAAAATTTCTAAAATTTCTAAAATTTCTAAAATTTCTAAAATTTCTAAAATTTCTAAAATTTCTAAAATTTCTAAAATTTCTAAAATTTCTAAAATTTCTAAAATTTCTAAAATTTCTAAAATTCCTAAAATTTCTAAAATTTCTAAAATTTCTAAAATTTCTAAAATTTCTAAAATTTCTAAAATTTCTAAAATTTCTAAAATTTCTAAAATTTCTAAAATTTCTAAAATTTCTAAAATTTCTAAAATTTCTAAAATTTCTAAAATTTCTAAAATTTCTAAAATTTCTAAAATTTCTAAAATTTCTAAAATTTTCTAAAAATTTTAAAATTTTTAAGATTTTTAAAATTTTTACAATTTCTATAATTTCTATAATTTCTATAATTTCTAAATTTTCAAAAATTTCTAAAATTTCTAAAATTTTGATTTTTTTTTAAATTTCTAAAATTTCTTTAATTCTTTTAATTCCTTAAATTTCTTAATTCTTTTATTTTCTTTAATTTCTTAAATTTCCTCAATTTTCTAAATCACTTAATTATTTCTTTAATTTCTCATATTTCTTGAATTATTTATTTCTTAAAATTTCTAAAAAAATTAAATTACTTAATTTTTTTGAAATTCCTGAAATTTTTCCAATTTTTAGTCCACTCTATAGAGAATTTGCAGCTAAGCTAAAAGACACGTGTCGCCACCTATGAACAAATAGCGTAAACCTATGATTTATTTTTTGAAAAATATGTGTTTTTTCCTTCATAATCAACATTTTTATTAAACTTATGCCGGATTCGGATGAGAAAAAATATTTCCAACAATTTGGTGTACAACTTTCCAATATTTGTTTGATTTTTCTATGAGAAAACTGTAAATTTAGAAAAAGATAGTAATTTGGACTATTTGGTAAGAAAGTCTGTCAAAAATCAATAAAAATTGTTGAATATACGTAAACACATCTGTTATCAATTATAAAACTGTTTATTTCATTGATATAAACGGGGAAACTCATTTTTAGTGTTCCAAAACATGTTTTTTTAGAAAAAGTCACATATTTCTGCGCGCCCAAAAAAAAGATGTTCATTATTTTAAAGCAAAAAAAATTTCTCGTCTTTTGCAACCAGTTTCATTAAGATTGATGCAGGGAACCATGAGAAATAAGCAATTTTGTTCTTCAATCCAGCAGAAAGAAATACGATTTTTGGCAAGTAACCTCATTTTGGCGCCACCTACATTTGAAACACAGTCGCGCTGCAAAACCTCAATTATCTCTCATCTATTTTGCATGATTTTTCGCAACGAACATGAGGCAAGAGGTTTTATTTAATTAAATTATGCGCTAGTCTAATCATGCGCCTTTTTGAAAAAGATTTATTGAACAACATCAGCTTATTTCAAAAGTTGTTCTGGAGTTCCGATCGCCACGCAATGCTGCTTTGTTTAGTTAAATTATGCGCTAGTCTAATCATACGCCTTTTTGAAAAAGATTTATTGAACAACATCAGCTTATTTCAAAAGTTGTTCTGGAATTCCAATCGCCACGCAATGCTGCTTTGTTTACGTTTGAATCTGTCATTTTCCATCCTTCGTTAACTTGCATGCAAGTGTTCCTTATTCCGGAAAGTCGATTTTGGGGTTGTGTCTAAGCTAAATGAAGTAACGCAAGCCACGAGCATCGAGTTGGTTCGATGCTCGTGCTCTCGATGTCGTTGCACAATCCATGAAAATCCAGCCTTACTCCTGGAATGACTTAACGGCCTAACAACCAAGGCCGGACCGACATTTTACTTCATCATCCGATGGAAGGTTGCATCAGATGGGACAATTTATGGTATTTGGTTCTATTTGTTGTAGAACGTTGATAAGCTATTTGATTTTAAGTATCCACAAGGTTTTTATTATTTACATGTTCATTTTTGATAAAATTTTGCGTTTTAATAAATTGCTCTGAAGAGCCTATTTTTGTTCCCCTAAATCCAATTTTGGCCCACCCTTAGAACCAGTTTTTGCCCACGACAAAAATCAAGAAATCAAATGAAATTATGACACAAAACAAATATGGTATCCAATTGATACACAACATGTTCCATTAATGTGCACATATTTTGTCGTAAAATAAATTGAAGTTCAAAAATCCCTATAGGAGTTTCCTTTACAGATATCCTACTAATTTTGAGATTCTTTGTATAATCTAACTAAAACCAAAACATGTTCTAACTCTTACTAAAACAATATGACTTAATCAAAATTTGTGATAGAACTCATGTGTCCCAATTCACCCAAGATAAGGGCACACAGTTACAATAAACTGATTTTGTTAGGGGAGCTTTAACCCTATGGGCCATTCGCTCCCGAATTGACTCAATATAAAACTTCGAGTACCATCTAATAAAAATATTAAAGCACATGTGTAACTACTTTTCCATCCTCTGCTTAATTTGTTCTCATCTGTACCAGTAAACTTTTACTACATTTGAACTAGGTGTCCCATATCTTAGCTTAGGTTAATTTTTGAACTGATGTTTATACCAAACCCCCCTAATAAATGAAAGTAATTAAAATGATTATTTAACTTTTATAAATAATCTAGAATGTTCCAAATATATTTTCAAGCACATGTCGCTGCGATTAGATAAGTTTCATGGTAAACGAAAACTGGTTCTAGATACAATCTGAAAACACAATACTAGATTTCGCCCTGGACGAAAATTGGATCGCATGTTTTTCATGACCCCAGAAATCACCCACTTTATTTTATTGAAATAACCTTTTTTAAACGTTTGAAACAGGTAAATCACCCGATTTTCATGAAATTCAGACAACAATGTGAACTGATGA
Source organism: Culex pipiens pallens (assembly GCF_016801865.2). Taxonomy (NCBI): domain Eukaryota; kingdom Metazoa; phylum Arthropoda; class Insecta; order Diptera; family Culicidae; genus Culex; species Culex pipiens. The sequence continues at coordinate 137,080,084 of NC_068938.1, read as the reverse complement.
GGCGTCATCCATAAAGTATGTTACACAAAAATCGGCCAAAATTTTTATCAAGCAAGAATTTGCAAAATATTGAAAAAAATGTGACTATTTATTAAATTATAATGTGATACCGTCATCAGGGGTGACATTGGGTCTAGGGGGTGAGTTTGGGTCATACAAAAATGCAGAAATTTGTATGACCCAATCTCCCCCCAGACCCAATGTCTCCCCTGATAACTGTATTTCTAAATAATAGTAAGCAAAAAAATTTAGAAGAGAGAATTTAATTTAATTGAATACATTTCAAATTAATATTATGCAATCATAAAAAAACCTAGCGTGACGTCACAATCTCTCAAACCCCCCTCCCCCCCTTCGTCACATCTTGTCACACCTTCGGTAATGGCGAAATGGCGAGTACGACAATATAACACGACGATGTCGATATGCCGATGCCCAGTTCTGGGTACAAGATATGGCCATTTGAAAACAGAGGATTTTTCAATTAAATAATGACGAAAATCGCAAAATTTTTGGCGGGTGTCGATTTAGAATTTGTTTTTTTTTGTGTGAACAGTTTGGGTTAGATGACCTATTACTAGACTAGGCTATTAGATTCCAAAAACCTGATTTAATAAACCTACACAGCAAATTTTGGATTGCCATTTCAGTAAAATAATTTACTGAATGCGATTCAATAATCATAACTTTTGCTGAAATTCGGTAATGAACAAAAACATTGCTGAAAAATCAGTAACTGCATGTCTGTCAAACTGAAATGTTACTTATGACTTATTGTTTGGATGCTGCCGAGAGAAAATCCTCTTTCAAATATGTTGCAATACATGTGTTTTTTTATTTTGTATTGTGAACTAAGGTAAGAAAATGGTATTAATAAATGCCTCGATGCTAACCACCTGTTTTTTAGGTTTGGACAAATTATGAAATAAATGTATAAATAGCAGTACTGGAATCATTTTCAATGACAAGCAAAATCAAATTTGATAACTGAAATACCAGCAACGATTGCTGAATCTTCAGCAAATGATCTGTCAAACTGCCTTAAGAAAATTACTGAATTTTTATCAAAATAATTTGACGATTTTTTGCTGAAATTTCTGTTGTTTTGACAACCATTTTACTGAAAATTCAGTAAATCATCTGTCAAAGATTAGTGCGCTGACCACGGGGACGCGCTGTCTTGTTTTTGCATGCTCATTTTCATTTCTTTTGTGTCGCTGTTTGTGTGCTTGGGTGAGTGGTTATTATAATTAAATAATGACATCATAAGTGCAGTGCTTCTGGGGACGCGCCGTCCTGTTTAATAATTTTTGTCGTAAATGATTGTAAAAAAATATTCAAACTGGCGGTTTTAGTATAAACTCCTCAAACTATCGATTTTATAAAGAGTAAAGCGTCATTTATTTACTATTTTTGAAATTTGCTCGCGTTATCTAAATTGAAAAAAAACAGTAAAAATATACTGTTAAGTCCAGCCCATAGCACTACTGCTCGGCTGGCACGCGTTCGATAAAAAAAAACTTTTTAAATAATCAATTATCTATCTTTCCGCAGCCGGCTGCCTAAGATTTAAAATTTTCAACCGATAATCAAAATGCTCATGGTCACATCACTGCCACTCGTGAATCCTGACCTCATACCCATCTACTAACCCCCTCAAAACTCATGTGATACTTTGTCGGAGATGCAGTCGATTGGGCGGTCTCTATCACTCAAGTATCGGAATAACATTCCCATCCACTTCCCCGTGACCCTACCACTGGTCGTGGCCGGCGCCGGTATTGATCAGCATGATAGGGGCCTTTGAGAAGAAGCGAGGAAAGATAGCACCCACTTATCTTCCACGGCTCGTGGATGTAACTTCTGGAGGTCCTGGTCAATAACGGAGTAGCAACTGCGGGTGGGCACCTATGCTTATGCTTATGCTTATGCTTAATTTCAGTAAATCATCTGTCAAAGTGACAAATATTAGTTATCTGAGAATTCAGTAAAATCTAAATTACTGAATCGTTTACTGAAATTTCAGTAGACGAAAATTCAGTAAAACTTTACTGAATTTAAGTAATTTGGTGAGTACTGGTGAGATAAAGCCTTTCTCACAGAATGTGAAGAAAGATGAACATTTTTAATTAAAAGGATTTTTTGACAACCAGTACGTGTTACATATATTTAACACCGACCAACAAAATTTCTGCGTCTGTCTGTCTGATTTCCCAAACAAACTTTGGAGAAATAAGCCATTCGACCCTGTCAAAATATTTTTGAAAAAATCTAAATGCAAAATGTGTTTCCGGGGATCCTTAAGATCATGCTTCCCCTGGTCAATTATTTATTTCTGACGCAAATATCCCTGCCCTATCGCGAATGCCGTTGAATCGCGACTGAACATCTGCGAAAACTTGGTGTGCCCTTATTTCCAGCTACCTCAAACAAACAATTTGCCCCCCCTCTCGTCATTATCCGGAATGCACTCTTCCCGAAGCAACCCAAGGCATCCCCATTGATAAAAATTAATTATTAAAGTTAATTTCAAATTTATCTGAAGCAATAAACTTTCACGCTCGCCGGTCTTTCCAGCCGTGGTCCTTGGCTCGACCGTCGTCGATGCATCTGGACCAACTTTGGATGGTCCTCGCTGTGCCCTGGCCTTCAGGGTTGTTCAATGGGCGAGATTGTGTTGTTTTTGAAGCGCACCTTTATCGAAGAAACAGGTCCTGGTGGTTGTAAACAGATGAGTCTTTTTAAAGCTAATTCCAAATCACAATTTTCAAGACACAAGCCACGAAAAAGATTCGTGATTATTTGAGCACTTTTTGGATTTTTTAAGAAAGCCTCGTCAATTTTCAGCTTGATCCTGGCGGAAAACGCCAACGCCAGCAAATAATCAGGATAATCACATCATATATATTGGATGTTTACGGTGGTGGTAATTTTATTACCGGAGATTAACTGTTCCACATTTTCGGCACCGGCCAAAGCTGGTGAAAGCGTTGGAAAATGGCACCGATGCATGCATCCTTGCCGAAGTGTGCCGAAAATAGGTGATCCGGAAAAACAATGTCAAAAGCACTTCATTTTCCCGTGCGAGAGCAAGTGTGGGGGAAAAGTCAGGTGTGCGAGAGGTCAAACATCAGGGTGATGGTAATTTTCAGCGCTCAATAATCGAATTTTGGTCGCAGCTCGCTCCCAACACCCTTTTTGCGATTCAGTTTTCCACGAATTTTCCATTATTTCGGGCGCGCTGGTTCAAGCTTCAGGTTATTTGGTTGAGTGTATAATGGAGAGTCATCATCAACCCCGTTACACCAGATTTGGGGCGGATTGGGGCCCTGGCCAGGTTCAGAAGCGTTAATAATTATAACAAAGTGGTGCCGCAAAGTCGTTTACGTGAGTTTTCCTGAACGGATTGAAAGCCGCAAAATGGAGGAATTAAGTAATTTTTACACTTTACACTCGTCGAATTTCGAGTTGATTGGAATCCATTACAGCGAGATGGGCTGATGGATTGGACACTTTGTTTTGTACACTTTGTGGGATCTTTGTCGTCGTTCTGGGCAGCTCCGATTCTTGGTCGAATGGTTGCCACCGCAATTGATGCATTTGGCTTCGATGTTCTCTTTAATAGTTTTGCAAGCTTGAGTTTTGTGCTCACCTCCACATGTTGCACAACGACACTTCATGAACCAGTTCTTTGCACTATGCCCAAACTGCAAGCAGTTCGAACATTGCGTCACGTCACGGTGCACTGAACGTTCCCAAGTTGCGATGATGTTGAAGATTGCTCGAACTGCTTTCAACTCGGACGGCATGGTCGATCCTTTCTCGAGATGAGCCAGGTATAGTTGATCACGATACTTGATGTCCTTGTTGTAGGGCTGCGGAGTCGGGTCATATTTCAAACGACTCCGACTCCGATTCCGACTCCGGCTTTCTCAGATTAGCCGACTCCGACTCCGAATCCGGCTCCGGCTTTCAATAAATGGTTGGCTCCGACTCCGACTCCGACTCCGGCCTACCAACTCTAGCCGACTCCGACTCCGACTCCAGCTTTCAACAAATGGTTGGCTCCGACTCCGACTCCGACTCCACATATTTTTAAATGTTTCAAAAGTTAGTTAACTATTATTAGTTAATTATTTTTAAAACATTGATAAATAGGATTATTTAAATACGTCATGTTTTTCTCAAGAAAAATAAGTTAAGTAAAAGTAAAGAAAGTAAATAAACGGAAAATAAGTTTCTAGGTTACAAATTTTATACCTTATGGAAACGGAAATCAAAAAATATCTTCAGTTTTAGAGGCATTTTGAGAAGAACAGTTTTGTAAGTAAATTTGGATTTATTAGCTTAACCTCAAATTTGAAAATATTTTTTTCAAAGCTAATAAATTTAAATATTAAATTGTTATTTTTGAATGAATAACTAAAAGAAACCTAGCCTTAATGATCTATTGAACAATAAAATTCAATTTGCTCACTTTCAGGCTAACATTTGTAAGAAGCACAGGCACCTTATTTTTTAAATGACAATTTTAAACGAAACATTTTTTTTAATTTTTATTTTAATTTTAAAATTTTGCATACTTTCAAAAGGAGGTTCACGATACTTCGTGAAACCTCAAACGAAGCTTTATGAATGATCTTGCGCCTCCATTATAATATATGAAAAAAACTTAAAATATAATAAAAAACAAATATCCACAAGTAAAATATTTTCTAGGTCACAAATATTCCATTTTTTTAAGGTACATTGATATGCAATGATTATCACCTTCCGTCATATTGGCGTGGGACATACAGTATGAGAAAATTCGTACCAGTTAATAATATATTGATTTAGTTTTTTATAATATTTGAAAAATAAATTAAAATCCTATATTTTGTTCTATACATTTTTTTATTAGTTTATTTTTGTACTGAATTCTTGAGATTTGTTCAACGATAATTTGCAACGATATCAAAATAGTTTACCTAAAATCAACATCAACAATCAATGATTATTTCAAAATTTGTAGCAACTTCTTTTGATATTTTTTGATAGTTTCAATTATTTTAAATGCAACACTTTTTCTTGTACTCACACACAAAAGGGCGGTCGCATGATTTTGATGCATAGCGGCATGAAAGTATATCAGAATCTGCATGAAAACTGTCCTCATGCATTTTTTGCGATATAGGGGTATGACATTTTTGCCCGTTACCGACAATTATCGACATTACCGACGGCTTTTTGGTTGTATTTTACGAAAAAAAAATTAAAAGAACGAAGATTGAACCACCAACTTCTTGGTTATTGATCCGACACTCTACCACAGTGCCATGGACGCTAAATGAAAAATGAGTGGAAGAGCACCATTATATGCTTCTCTTTGGAGTGTTGCTCGGGGATGGGCCAGCATTATATGTGTTGATGAGAACTGCATCTCGCTGAAATGTTTACACGTGGGCAAAAATGATCTACGGGCTTGCTGCAAAAAATGTTATAAAATGTGACATTTTCTGCAGCAAATCCACTGTTGCAGATTTTGAGATATATTTTTCCTTTGGGTGTGATTATAGTGTAATAACACAATTAGAGCTTTTCAATCACAATAAAAAGCTTCAAAAACATAATGGCATCTGTTGAATCAATTAAAAATATAAAATATTTTTTTTAAATTAAGCTGTTCTATAGGAAATACTGAACAATAAAAAAAAACATATTTTTTGTTGAATTTAAGATAACTCCGGCTCCGACTCCGACTCCGGGTTATCAGAAATTTTCGGCTCCGACTCCGACTCCGACTCCAGCTCTTAAAATTTAGCCGACTCCGGCTCCGACTCCGACTCCAGCTGTTCGAGTTTTGACGACTCCGACTCCAGGTCTCCAAAAAGACCCGACTCCACCGACTCCGGCTCCGACTCCGACTCCGACTCCACAGCCCTGCCTTGTTGTATCTCATCATCTTGAAAACTTCGATTACATCATATTTTTGGTTTCCATGGGTTTATTGAGTTATTTTATTCAGACACCCAAAGTAAAAGGATTCCTCGAAGAAAGAAAGCTAAAACTTTTTAATCCATCCTAAGTCGTCTTCCTATAATCGCCGATCGGCTCAACTCCACGTAATCCATCCAGCGGAAGAAAACATCGCGTCCTCCTAAGCCATCGATGAGATTTGCATGAATTAGCAATGATTTTAAATTATGTATCGCGCCTCTATGGTGGGTAGTATTTCTTTTAACTTCATGACACTTTCCCTCCCCCCTCAGACCATTTCCCACCCAAGTGAAAGCAGACTTTATCATTTCTCCTCTCGTTTCCACTTGCTCACCAGCAAAATAACAAGAAAATATATAAATTTAGTACCACGGTGGAAAAAAATACGTCGAGGATAACAACAACGTGGTGTTGCATTTTCATCCCCCGCTTGAACTTTGAGCTAGGACACGTCGTTGGGGGTGGGAAATTATCACCCCGGACAGGGTGCTTTGTCACTTTCCCTCCGCGTTCGATGAGAATCGATAAGTTGGAATCCATAAAGATTAGAGAAATATTGGTGCGCCGGGCTTGAGCTGCTTCAGTTGAAACTTTTTTGTTTGGAGTTGCTTAGAAGAAGAGGAAATTTTGTTACAAGTTGAAATTGTATCTAAAGTTTAAGATAAAAAAATTCTTTATTGACAGATTGATTCTAAGAAAATTGAATCATCAACGGTTTTTGTGCTCAAGTCCAAATCCCTTTCAACAAATATCATTCTTCACGTGACCTTAATTGGTTCCCCGCGGTCCAACTCATCAAGAAGTCCCCACCGTGGCTGAATCGATTCGCAACGAATCAGAGCTAGAAATCTTGCTGACTCAATCCCGATAGCTGCAACCATCAGCAGCCCCAGATTCAGCTCAGTGATAAAATCAGAGCACACAGTTCTCGGTGACTGCTCTGCAGTAGTGTGCACTTGAGGAGAAGTTTTGTTTGTTTTACGATTTTGTGTGCATTTTCAAGGAGTTTTCCGGAACGTGAGCAACATGAGGGAATTGCAGATTTTCCTGTTCCTGCTCGGTTGAGGCGAAAAGTTTGAGTTACTTAAATTTTGTACATGCTTTCCCGGAGCTCCTTCGAGACGGTTGGTTTTGCCAGAATTTCTCGAGTAGATGCTCTCGGGAAGCACTCGTAAATATTTCCAACAAGGTAAACATACCTGCAGCACATCTGCAGAGTTGGGTTAGCAAGGAAATCTCAAGGCATTCGTCAAATATTGGTTTAAATGTGAACGACTGAGGATTCTCTTTAAAGTCTTATAAATTTGTTCGCTTTAATTTTTAAATCCCCCAAAAACATCCCTTGAAATTGAAAAAAAAACCCACCCAAATAACAAAACACTCCATTTGACAGGCAGTTAGTTAACGTTTTAATAGCACCGTTGAGTGTGAAGTGCTTGTTCACCCCCCTTCCACCATCCTTTTCTAACTGCATCCTAACTGGAGGGTGTGTGACTGTTGCATGTTGCCCTTTATAACCTGGCCTGTGTCACACAAGCTTATTCGTGTATTTTTTTTTCTCTCTCTTCAGAACGACACCACCGCCACCATGCATGCATGCAATATGGCAACGGGAAACTGCAATTGAGGCACACCACCACCAGCAGAAAAGGAATTAGGGTGATCAATTTTAGGCAGTTGCGAGTATTTTTATGGTGTTCAAGCATATCGTCGCCATCGTGCTAACTTGTCGTACGTACATTTTGGGCCAAATTGAGTTAAGAACGCCATTTTGTGCAGCTCACAATGCCTCACCTTTTGACCTTCACAGATCCCCAAAATTCGATTTCAATCCTGAGATATTCAACAAAAACCGAAAAAACTCCGTGCATTTTTGTCACTTTAGATATGAAAGTAGTATCAATCTTGTCGTGCTATCTTGTCACTCCATGAAAATTGATGTAAGTGCGACAAAAGGCCAAAGGGATTTCAGGCCAGGAAAGTCAGGATGCGTTTGTCGCACGTACAAGCTAGACTACCGTAAACATTTGTAATTATAACTCAGGACTCCAGCAACCAACTTCAACCAAACTTTGGGACAATGCACAGAATGGTCAGCCAAACAAAACGTGTTTGTTATCCTGGCCATGGTCTTCGTTTTCTACATACACGAATGGTATTCCGGGTCTATAGGACCCAGACATGTTTTCGGCTGCCAAAATTCGAGATTGTAACCGATTTTGGAAGTCTTGAGCGCAAATGAAAGGCTAGGATGTCTACTTTCTAAATCTGATCGGCAGAATCGGTTTTGGACATCGTGGCCACCGGGAACCTGCTATAACCGAAAAAAGTCATTTTTGAGGCCCCTAATTTGAGGACCTGTATCTCCGAAACGATTGCACATAGCAGGTTGATTCCAGTTGTATTCGACAGGTAATAACCTGAATTTTAAGCCCCAGAAAAAATAATTGGTCCATAGTGGCCACCGGTTCCGGTAACCCGGAACTTCCGGAAAACTTGATTTTTGCAGTTTTTGACATAAAACCGTCACATGGACCAGTCTTTTGAAACGGATTATTTTGCAAATCATTGCAGAAGGATACTACATACTACCCCTGACTGTTTGGTATCGGTTCTGGCCAACTGTGGCCAATCCGGAACCGGTTCCAGGGTATTACTAAAACGGTTCCAATAATTGGCACGCTAGAAACTCGTCATGTTTCAAATTGCATGTTTTGACCATCTGAGGTCATACCAATGTCCTCTGATCCAACCTGGTCACTCCGGAACCGGTTACCCGGGGCCACTTAGGGACACTGTCGGAATATGCACTGAACCCTATCATCTGACGTGTCAAACTTCATGAAATTGAAAGTTATGACCATCTGAGGTCATGCCGATGTCCTCTGACTCATCCTGGTCACTCCGGAACCAGTTACCGGTAGCCACTGAGGGGCACAATCGCAATATGCAATGAACCCTATCATCCGACGAGTCAAACTTCATGAAATTAAAAGTTATGACCATCTGAGGTCATGCTAACGTCCTTTGAACTTATCTGGTACTTCGGAACCGGTTTCCGATGGCCACTTGGGGACACTTGTGGAATATGCTACACCCAAAACTGGTGGCGCTAGTACGAGAGAATGATGGTCTCGAGTCGAGAGAATAGTGGTACCATTCACGGACGCAGAGAACACAGCTCGAGATGGGCGATAGAACTATTCTCTCGAGGTTCATTTGCAAAAAAAGTTCATCCGTCAAACAAAAAACCAAAAGTGTCGATAACGGGAATCGAACCAGAGACCTTTGACAAACCAATCCAATGACTTAGCTGCCTCGGCCACCACAGCTTGGCGACCAAGGAGAAGTCAGAAGTCGATGTATGACACTTGTTAGATATTTATTGATTCAACTAACGAATGAACTCATTTGTTATGATGGTGTGAGTTGGTACCATTATTCTATCGATTTTGGCACTGAGCCCTCAATAAATTTTGAGAGAACGATTATCTCGATTCTGAATTTTGGGTGTAGAAACCGTATCATCCGAAATATCAAACTTCATAGAATTGAAAATTATTACTATCCAAGGTTATGCCAACATCTGTATCCTCCCATATCGCAGTAAAATACATGAGGACGGTTTTTATGCAGGTACACAGGATACACAGCAAAAAAACCTACACCCAAAATTCAGAATCGAGATAACCAAGCTGTGGTGGCCGAGGCAGCTAAGTCATTGGATTGCTTTGTCAAAGGTCTCTGGTTCGATTCCCGTTGTCGACACTTTTGGTTTTTTGTTTGACGGATGAACTTTTTTTGCAAATGAACCTCGAGAGAATAGTTCTATTGCCCATCTCGAGCTGTGTTCTCTGCGTCCGTGAATGGTACCACTATTCTCTCGACTCGAGACCATGATTCTCTCGGACTAGCGCTGCCAGTTTTAGGTGTAATGAAAATTCACCAGAAACTGATGAAAAATCACGAATTCCTGATGTAATATTACACATATTTTTGCCACAAAATCTATCACCATTTTCTCATTACTGCAATTTGTAATCTGGCTATCAATATCAAACTTTTTTTCACAATGGGAATTTAGGTTAAGCTTACTGCGACCACCTAAGAAGGCTATCTTTTGTGATGTATCCTGGTTACCTTCCATACTACAAATTACTCGTATCCATGGGATCGGAAGACGAGGGGTTTTTTTGCAGACATGGTTTATCCATTTATCCGACAGAGTAAATGTGCCGAGCTTTCTAGCTCAGTTGAACAAAAACGACAGAGGTTGTTAGGCCACATGCCGATTTTGTGCAGGTGATATCTAGCAGGACAATGCCCTGTTAGATGCCCTAAGAGTATTCGTAGTTCCCTATGGTTTTTTAGTAATTGAAGGACTTGGAGTGATAAATGTTTTAGCTTGTCTCAACTCACGCATCTCGCCTCAGATTAAAACGATTTGCGATTGTCCTCAATTCGTCACTTGTGTGTTATCTTGTGAAACGTCTGCTGTGAAAAGATAGGACGTGTCGCAAGATAGCACACAAGCGACGAATTGGTTATTTCTTGCTTCACGGCACTTTTCCAAGGAACGGCTCGGGATCCAATTTCATCAGCCATTTCAATGCCTTCAATGCCGCAGTGCCCTGGTGCCCAAAACAACATGACTCTGTTATGCCGAGCAGCAAGTTCCAAACAAGTTTGGATTCGCATTTAGAGGATTTTAACGCCAATAGTGCAGCTTGGCTATCCGAGAAAATACCGATTTTTGCGGGTCTATAATTTATTAAATATCAATATCCAACGTTAGATGAAAGAGTTTCTGCACCCAAAACTCGGCAACACTCGGTTTGAGAGAACGACGGCCTCATGAACAAGGGTATATGACCCTATTTAGGACCTAGTACCTATTTTGGACCTATTTTTTTAAATTGAGTTAATTCAGGCTTTTGAAGTAGGATTTAACTGAATCCAACTAACAGAAAGTTTAAGCATGGTCATTTTCTAGCTTACCTCTTCCAAAAATTTTAACATTTTTGATTATTTTCACTTTTTCAGCCACTTTTTTCAATGCCATCCGCATTTCCTATCATTTTCCTAGCACATCGATTAGGTCCAAAAATTTCAGCCTCGTTGCTTACCAGTTTTGGCTCGTGACACCTTGCACAACTTTCTGTTTTTCACTGACATCAAGCTAATTTCTGCCGGTTTCCAAGCAATGGAAGTATTGTTTATTTAATACTTATATGTTTTAAGTCACTAAACCGTTGAAATTATTGATCTATAGTTTAAAAAAACACAACTGAAAAAATATTTTCAAATCAGCCGCGTTGGATCAGTTTTTGGAGCTACTTTTCTGTCGGTTCAAGGCTATCACCAACACATGTATAACAAGGTATTGCCAGTTATGTTTATCAAATTATTTCGAAATTTCATTGATATTAAATCATAAATTTTAATTTAATATTTTGGATTGCATTTCTTTACTATAATTATTTGAAAGAAATCTAAGCTTTAAAAAGCAAATAATAAACAGAAACAATGAAAATATGTTTTTAAACGTCAAAAATGCAAATTTATGATAGAGATTTGGATGATTTTTAAGCGCTGTCAACATTGCTTACGAATGGTTATGAAATGGTCGTATGAATTTAATTTAGAAAATCTCGGGTTAGTTTTGAAAAGATCCTTAGCGCTAGTTGCAAACAAATCAATTTTACGATCAGTTCTCGATCAATTTACGAATTATAAAACTAAAAAATGCTTTGAATTGTTATCTGCACATCTTTTAAATGCTATTTATTGGAAAACAAAGAAAACTTGAAGCAAAAAAGTTCTCCGATCGGGCACAACATTTTTCTGGGGTTTCTTAGCCGAAATAATTGGACCAGTATTTTTTTTTTGACCGTTAGGGTGACCTACACCGTGCTAGAGTGGTCCCAAAAACAGCAATTTTTCCATTTTTTTGCAAAAACCGCATTTTTTCAAAAAATCATAACTCCGAGCCGTTTCAACCGATTTTAGCTGTCTTGCACGCAAATGAAAGGTAATTAGTTTTCCTTTCAAGAAAAAATAATTTGAGGTCCAAAAAAATCAGCCAAACATTTCAAAAAGTCGTATGAAAACTTAAAATGACGTTTTGACCGTGTCTGGACCAAAGAGCATATATCTGAAAATATTTGTGTTGGATTCCTCGGAAAATTTCATTCCAAAAAATTGGTATGTCAAACCGTACGTTTCCGAAATATGATTTTTTGAAAATAAAAACTGGATTTTTTGACGAGACGAGCACAAAAACGGAAAATGTCGAAATCGGCAACAAATCTACTTTTTTACTAAAACTGCGATAACTTTTAAATTTCAGCGTTGATCTATTCATGTTTGGGTACCAAAATTTTCGTAATTGAAAGACGCAACTTATACACCTAAGCATGTATAGGTCATCGCTAAAATTTTTATGTTATCGCAGTTTTAGTAAAAACAGTAGATTTTTGCCGATTTCGTCATTTTTCCGTTTTTGCGCGACACGTTTAAAACGCCTTTTTAAGTTTTTATACGACTTTTTTTTTAATATTTGTTTGTTTTTTTCGGACTCAAATTATTTTTCCTAATCACCTAATCACTAATCACCTTTCATTTGCGCCAAGACAGCTAAAATCGGTTAAAACGGCACGGATTTATGATTTTTTTGAAAAAAAAGCGATTTTTGCGAAAATTTACGAATATGCACTTTTTGGGACCACCCTAGCACGGTGTAGGTCACCCTAACGGCCAAACAAAAAAAAATACGGGTCCAATTATTTCGGCTAAAGAACCCACAGAAATTTTTTTTGCCCGATCAGAGAACTTTTTTTCGGTTTAGGCTCTTTTCAAATGGAATTGCTGTATATAGATATGGTTTATTCAACATTACCAATGTAATCGGTAGGCAATCTCGTCAAATCTTACATTGTTTTGAAAAGTGTAACATGTAGTTAAACTTTTTGTCAAGCAACTGTAAAGTTTAACATGACAGATGCGAAAGTTTCACACCAAGTTACAAGCTATAATCTCCCTTTGAAATTTCTTGATTGTTTAATAATATTTGAACTTCAGCTCTGCGTAAAATTTAGTACCTTTTTTCATTGTAAGTTTTTATGTATCTCTGTCATTCGTTTAACTCTTAAGATAAGGTGTTTTTATTGCAACTAATAACGTCTCAATCCTCTTTTTATGTTCTAATGCTTGAACAATTAGGTCGTAAGAATACGCAAATTGTAAATAGGACAGAGACCTACTAAATATGCGTGAGTTTCCATTCAATATAATTAAAACACGTTTTGCCTTCCTCACCTCACTGAGGCAAGGCTATAAAATCACTCAAAAAATTAGCTTCTTAAATACGACTCCTAGATATACCTTCACGTATACCTATCGACTCAGAATCAAATTCTGAACAAATGTCTGTGGGGATGTGTGTAGACATGATTTTTTTCCACACGGTTATCTCAGAACTGGCTGAACCGATTTTGGCCAGATCCACCTTATTCTGTTCGTTTTGGGGTCCCCTAAGACCAATTTAAATTTTAATCTGTTTAGTTAAGTATTTAAAAAGTTATGCGAAGAAAAAGATTTTTGTAGATACAAAAAAGGGTGATTTTTTGCCTAACCTCAAAAGGCCGGGTCTTTTTGTTTACGTGCGAGAGTCGCGCCAGATGCGAAACGCCCGGTTGCCACTGCTTCAAATGAGAGTCTGCATGTTTTCTGGAAAAGTCTGTATCAGGTATATATTTTTTTCATAAACTTATTTTCATTATTACTTTGTAAATGTGAGGAAGGCACCACCCACCTAATGGTGGATTAAGAAACGTTTTTAAATTCAAATCCATTGTTTTATCATGATAAATCAATATCTGAAATAAATATTTTCAAAATTATCTAGGTTTTTAAGCGAAGATGGCGTTCTAATGGTGAACATCCGAAATGTCAAAATCACGCAGTAGCACCAAACATAAGAAAACAAATGTGGCTGTCATGCCATGGTACCACTGCGAGATTTTGACATTTCGGACGTTCACCATTAGAACGCCATCTTCGCTTAAAAACCTGGATAATCGTGGATAGGCCCTTTGGCTTATCAAACCGAGTTTTTGTAGGTGTGCGTGTTGCCGCCGCACGCCGCAATTCTAGTTGTCAAAATTTCAACCAATCAGAGTGTGGGTACAAAATAGGTTCAGCGATGTCTCCAAAATACATTCAATAAGTCCAAAAAGCATCCAAAAAATGTTTTACTTGAAATGCTTATTACAATGAAATGGTTAAATTATTTCCAAATTTCAATAGTACACTTTGTTAAGCATAAATTAAGGCACAAAACAATCCTGAAACGAGCCAAATTAGTTAGACCGTTCCTGAGAACAATGCGAAATATGTTGATGCTTTGCATAGTAGGTCCAAAATAGGGCCATATACCCTATGATTTGTCGGACGATAGGTTTTGTATTCCGCATATTCCACAAGTGTACACCAATGGCCGCCGGTAACCGATTCCAAAAGCCAGATAGAGTTAGGGGATGTTAGCGTAATTACCATAGATTTAATATTGTTCAATTTCATGTTGTTCGATATGCCCTCATTGCACATTACGACAATGTTCCCCAAAAGCCACCGGTAACCGGTCCCGGATTGGCCCTCAGTGGCCATAGGTAACCGGTTCCAGATTGATCAGGTTAGGTTAGTTGATGTTGGCATAACCTAGGATAGTAATATTTTTGATTTCTATAAAGTTTCATATTTCGGATGATACGGTTTCTAGCATATTCCACAAGTGTCACCAAGTGGCCATCGGAAACCGATTCCGAAGTGACCAGATAAGTTCAAAGGACGTTAGCATGACCTCAGATGGTAAGAATGTTCAATTTCATGAAGTTTGATACGTCGGATGATAGGGTTCATGGCATATTCCGATAGTGTCCCCAAGTTGCCACCGGTAACCGGTTCTGGAGTGATCGGGTTAGGTTAGAAGACATCGACTCGACCTCAGATGGTCATAACTTGCAATTTAATGAAGTTTGATACGTCGGATGATAGGATTTATTACATATTCAGAGAGTGTCACAAAGTCACAAAAAATAATAAATCAAGAGTAACATTTTAAATGGGCGTTATATTCAATGTTTGGCCCTTTTAAAATGTTACTCTTGATTTAAAAAATTTCAAAATTGTTTTTTCGAAAAGATCGGAAAGTTTCACGAATGTTTCATGTTTTAACATTGAAAAAAGGACTGAGATATCGACATTAGAAAATGATGGGCTGTTTGGGTGAGACTTAAAAAACATCAATTTTCGTGTATCTTTTTGTTTAAGCCGCTGTATCTCAGCAACCAGAGGTCCAATCTTCATTGTCTTTTGACAATTTTATAGCAAATTTTCTGAACTTTTCAAAAAATGGTTTATGGAAATGGTCACTCATGGTCACTATTTTTAAAAATCGAAAAACTGCAAATATTTGGCTAAAATCAAACTTTCGGTTGCTATATCTTGAAAACAGAGCCTTTTATCAAAAAATTGTACAGTACTTTTTGATTGGAAATTCAATTTTTCATTAAAAAATTACGTCAAATTTGGTTTTGCATTAAATTTAGATTTTTCACAAAAATCACTATTTTTTCAAAAATTCATAACTCAGCGGCAGATTTTTTGACCATGTTCCTCTATGGCTCAAAAGTTGCTCTGTGGACCGTGTTGAAAATCTTAAGTCCAATCACCCTATAGTCCCCAACACGTGTGCAGCACTTTCGGTGCAATAAAGTGACTGTCAATTTGTGTTGCCTTCGAACTGCTGCTGCTGCAGCACACGTTGCACGTTCCACCAAAATTCTCCAGGGACCTGTCCCCGCAGTCGATAGAAATAAATAACTCTTTCTAAAACCGACCACCGCCAACGATTGCTTCCACTTCCGGGGCCGGTCTCAACTCTCAACTCTCGAAAATGCTTTATTTTAATTGCTTTTAATTTATCGCTCATGACGTGTGAGGGCTCTGGCTTCAGTTTGGCAACACTGAAATTGGAAAATTTTGATGCCACAACAGAGTTCGACCACCAATTGAGAAAGGTTGAATCGAGATCGAACTCGCTAATGAAATATTCATCATCCGGCAATTACAACACTTTCCGAACGTGACCTTTCTCCCCGGTATCGGCTGTGAAATTTTCTTCATTTTTTATTTCCATTTTTATTGCCCTCGACATGACTTTATCACTTTCAGCCTGAAGTCCAAGGGGGTAAAGTTGAGGAGAAATGTCGTCTCGAATCGTTTAGCAGCCGGGCTTCCGCGGCTCATCCAATATGAATTGGAACTCATATTTTATTGATAGCCGGCGTTGAGCCTGGCAAGTGTTGTCCTGCGGATATCAGATAGGGGGAAA
Source organism: Culex pipiens pallens (assembly GCF_016801865.2). Taxonomy (NCBI): domain Eukaryota; kingdom Metazoa; phylum Arthropoda; class Insecta; order Diptera; family Culicidae; genus Culex; species Culex pipiens. The sequence continues at coordinate 137,063,712 of NC_068938.1, read as the reverse complement.
ACCGGAACCTGAGATGAGGTCAGAAAAATTGAACTGTTCGCATATGCCATCCTTTTTTTTTTTTGCTGATTTGGACTGTTGATTGTACGATGAACATGATATTATCAGGAATAAATTTCTTAAATAACTTAATTTTCCATTTCATTCATTTCGTTGTTTAGGCATTACTTGTGTGAAGTTATTATCTTACGCTGAGATGTGAACTTCCTTTCAACAGCTGATTAATTCATAGTTAAAAACAGAGTTCGCAGGTGCTTCAAGAATCGAGTAAATCTACTGAAGGAAAAAAGTTACAAAATAACCTTTGAAATAGGGTATTTTAACCATTAGTGAACCCCCTAGAAGAGCCGATGCACATTTTTCACAAATTTTCAATATTTTAAGCCCTTTTTCATAACCCAATGAAAACTCTAGTCTTTTGAACAATTTTGACTATTTGTTTCATCAGTTTATAAACTGATGAAACAAATAGTCAAAATTGTTCAAAAGACTAGAGTTTTCATTGGGTTATGAAAAAGGGCTTAAAATCTTTTGAACAATTTTGACTATTTGTTTCATCAGTTTATAAACTGATGAAACAAATAGTCAAAATTGTTCAAAAGACTAGAGTTTTCATTGGGTTATGAAAAAGGGCTTAAAATATTGAAAATTTGTGAAAAATGTGCATCGGCTCTTCTAGGGGGTTCACTAATGGTTAAAATACCCTATTTCAAAGGTTATTTTGTAACTTTGTTTTTTGTTTTTGTTTTTGAGCAGAAAAATAGCCATTTGAAAAAAAAAGTTTTTTTGCCTGTTATGGACCCCCTTTTTCTATAGTGGACCCGGGTCCATAATCCGATTGTAGACCCGGGTCCACTATAGGCAAACTGTTATTTTTATACCAAATTTAACCGATATTTGATGTTTTGATGCATGGTGTAGGTCTAATGATAGATATAATGAATAAAAGAGGGATTTTGCTCACTTTTCATCATAAACAAATATGTTTTGTTAAAAAAATTTGGCTTTAAACAACCAAAAAAAACTAAACGAAAAACATCAGAGAAAACGTTTCTAAAAACACTGTAAACATAAAAATAATAAGAAAAAGTAATATTGATGCACATTTTTTCATATTAATTACATAAATGGTTGACTGAAACTAAACAATAGATTTCTTTTAAGTTGCTGATAAAACCACGCATGTTTATTTAAAAAATGTTTTGTTCTTGATTTATTATTTTAAAATATCTTTTCAAACTGCAATTATGATGCTTTAGTTAAGTACAATTGACTATAGTTTTTTATTAATTATAAAATCTTACGGCTTCAGCATTTTTGATATTTTTAACGTGAAAACAGCTATATTCATACTCATAATTGAAATGTTTCAAAGAAACTTTTGCTTAAATACACAGTTTTCTTCATTTTTGGAGGTTCAATTAACAGGGGTCCACTTTTGGAAAAGTTTGAATTTTCGTTGTCCTTTATTGGACCCCCCTTATTTTTGCTCGAAAATGAGCAATTCTTCGCTTTATTTTAGTAAAGTTCCTTAAAATTACATTATTTCGACTTGCTGAAGTTAAATAATCAGTCAAAAAATGATTGAATAGTTAATTCAATCATAAAATATAAATGCAGTTTTGTTGTGAAAATGCTAGTGGCCATGGCTGATTTCTGATGTCAAACTCAAAACACTTATTTTGGTAAAAAGGACAATTCAATATCAGTCAACATTGATATAAATGATGCTGAACATGTCAAATAAAAGATTTGTAGGCAACAACACGCTTGAAATTGTGATTTTATTGAATTTTTCATCAAAAACCCTTCAGAGGATCCACTATAGGGGAAATATACCCATTTTAAGCCTAATAAGCGGTCGTGTTTGAATGATGCTGGATAATCTAGATTGATCCTTGAAATTCACTAAAACCAAGTACACCAACGAGTAGAGCAACTTTTTGTGAACATTTCTGTTTATTTTCACATTTATTAAAAGTTATGCTATTCCTTTAACAAGCATTTACAAAAAATATTTCAAAAATGCATTCTAATCAGTCGAGTGCATTGGGCCACGCCCATTTTTCTATTTTCAGCTTAGTTCTTTTTTTCTTCCAGCGCTCTTTTGGGTCTGCTTAGTGCTGCCAAATTTGATGAAATTGTAAGCGAACACTCACGAATAGTAGCATTTATAGCGAAAGTTTCCTGGCAGCACTTGCTCACTCCAACAGGCGCTGCACCAGCATTTTGGTGGTGTTGGTGGCCACCCTTTGTTCTTTATTTGCCTTCGCTCCTCGCTAGGTTTTCTTCAGCCTTCGATTGGAATGGATATTCAAAATTCAAACGTCAGAAGACTTAGCGCGTTTGTGTTTTGATGGTGCTTGCTAATTGTTTACATTTTTCGGGATTATTTTTCAAGTGAGTGACTAAGCAATAGTCAAAAGAACATGTTGCCGGTAGTTGGAAGCAATTTTATATCTTAAGCGCTTTGAAATTGTTAGCGCAAGTGAAAAGATACTGATGGCGACTTTCGTTAAGCATTTATCATCTGATCTTGCGTGTGGATGTGTGTGCCACCAAAATGATGAGAAATGGTCTCGCAAAATAGAAATTATGATCAAAAGTGTATTAAATTTGATCTTTTTGGCCAGTAAATGGCATAAATTTGCGTGCTTACTCGAGGCGGTGCTGTTGCTGGTAAGTTTATAGCCTAAATAGTATTTTTGGAGCTTTAATCGAGCATCAAACTCTCCATATGATGAAGATAGGTGTTTGATTAGAAAGGGTATATTTCCCCTAGGAAAGGGGTCCACTAATGGATAACGTACCCTAGAATACCTAAATTTGGTAAACATTTTGAGTCGAAGCGTTTTCTGCTTTTGAAATGAATATATGGAATGTCAAATGAAAACTTTCTGGATCTGGCAAACTGACTTTTCAATGTATTGATTGATTGGGATACAACATTGTCTAAAGATTTCTTAAGTTCAAGTAAACAATTTTGCAATTGTTGCAAAATTCCCATTGAACGATGTGTCTTTCGAATTCTAACAATCGATTTATGAGAAATAGCAGCGATTTCAAACCATTAATAACTTTGTTTTTGATGAATAATAGGTTTTTTTTACACCATCAAACCCGGCGTCCAATTTACACAAAAGCCGCATTCGAACTACAAATCCCTGAAAAATGTGTTACAGTAAAACTCTAGTATCCGTCACGAGATCAAGATTCAATGATCAAAATTTCTCCGTAGAGCAAAGTTTCACGGAAATCGAAGAGGGATTTTGATTTTTGGAAAGTTTTGAATATTTTACCTTAGTATGGAAAATTTAATTTGCAATCACAAAAACATTCATGAAATTTTGATCGGGACATGGCAAATTTGTCAATGCTGTTCCTTTATGTTTTCATTTAGTACAAAATCAAGTATTTTGCGATAGTTTTGCTTTAAAATTGTGGGATATAGGCTTTAAACTTGAAACTTTAAATTTAATTTGTACCAGCCTAACTAGCAGTAACAAAAAAACAGACGAGACTCTCCCGACAGCGTTATTTTCTGCGATTACTAGATTTGAACAAGACGAACAATTTGCTTCAGAAAGACTTACAGTCTTTGGCTTAGGTAATAAAAAGGCAGTGAATGATAAATAAATAAGAATATGATATGATAACAAAACGATTTATTGGGGCAAAGTCTTTGAATTCTATGAAGATCGAGCATGACATTTCAGCAACATCCTACAAAAAGAGTAAGTCCACAAGCAGAACATACGATCTGACGCCTGCTCGTGGACTTGTTCTTAGCACATATGTCTAAAGTTCGTATTCTTCCTATGACTTTGCAAATGTTTCTGCAGCTGATCCATCCGCCCAAATCCTCGATCGCAAAGCTTACAGGGGTGCGGTGCCTCGCCGTGATTGGTCAGAAAGTGTCGATCCATATCATACCGATACACAAACCTCTTGGTGCACCCATCGAAGGAACATGCGAACGGTTTGTTCTTTGCCGCATGCCTCTCCCGATGATCTTTCATCTCTTGCAGAAAATCAAACCGCTTGCTGCAGACGTCACAGCGATGCGGCTTCAGCCGGGAATGGCGGGTGTTGATGTGCTGCGTTAGCCCTGCCTGGCTCATGAAATTTCGAGCACACTCCTTGCAGTACCACTTGCCGGGAATGACCACCTCCTGTTGGAGGCGCTTACGACCACGGGACTTTTTGGTTTTCGGAACCGGGAGAGCGGAACTTGATTCGTCGTCGCTGGCGTTGATGGTAATTGCCTTTTCAGAGATTTCAGGATCATCCTCCGTGTCACTGCAATCACTGGTTTCCAAGGGCACAATTCCTCCCGGAACCGAAAATTCGTTCAGAATGTCCGACAATGCCGGTGATGCTGCTCTGCAACTGGACCGTTCAGGAACATTTGGGTCGTCCGCGTAGTAACTGAAGTAACCCTCGCCAAGGTCGTATTTTGAGTAGTTTGGCTCAATTTGAGGCGCCGCACTTGCAAGCACGGGTGGAGGATTGTAGTCTTGCTCTTCACTGTAGAAGGAGATTCCATAGCTAGCCAGAGTCGCCGGGTTGACATCCATGCTGATGGTGGAATGAGAAATAACATGTTGAACTTTTTGTTTTTATCATAAAACCAGGTAATTTTTAGGTTTTTAGCTAGCATAACATTAATACCTGAAGATAAACTCATCGTTACCTGTATGTAAACTAGGGCTCAACTAAACTGAATTTTACCTTTGTTCTTCCATTGTCACGCTTTCATTTGAAACAACAGGCACAATTACAAGTTGATCACCGATCATTTTAACATAAAACTTTACCGGTAACTAACTAAAGTAGTAAACAAATTAATTTCAACACTCAAAATTTGTGCGCACTCCGCATCGAACAAATGTAAACATAAACAAACTGATTTCAGCTGGAGGGATTTGACAGGTCGGGAGGGTTATCAGTGTAGTGGTGTTTGCTGGCACATGCGCACTTTCTTCAATATTCCACCAGAGGCGCTACCGTTGTTGTTGTTGTTGTTGTTGTTGCTAACGCACTGTCAGGTCGTTTGTGTAAATTCAATTTAATTCAATATTTTGATGTAGAAAAATAATGATTGAAATTTCAAAATTTATTTTTAATTAGGTATTCATGCTAATAGATAACACCTCGATCTTACGGAAATTTATGGCCTGGCGTTATTTTTTAATTCATTTCTTATAAGACGTACAGATTCAATGAGAAAACCGAGCAGGATTTTAGAAGTTCAAAGATTTTAATAAGACCGAATTAAAATACAATAAGAATTGGCTATTTTGCAGTAAGAATGCGATTATTCACAATAAGATTTTTTTCATGGGCATAAAAATTACTGTTTTCGCAATGAGAATTAGTATGCACATTTAAAAATGGTCATCACTCTAAAATGCTCTGTATTGAGTTCAATTTAACGAATTTTGCCACCAAAATGAATCAGCATGTGCCGGATGTTACCTTCTTGAAGCCACTGAAAGAATTTTTGGTCTAAATCAAATGTGTTTCAAAATTTATATAATTGTGTGGTACAATCATTGACGTCCTAGTTTGCAATCATTGATTAATGACGATTTAATGACATTGCAAAAAATGGGATAATCGTTACCAAAAGGAATCAGCATGTCGTCAGCTGTGTGCTATCTTGTGACATAGACCATTTTGTTCGAAAATGAGTTAATGATGACGTTTTGCTATACTTAACAAACACTACAAGATGCTTTAACCCGATTTTGGAAACTCGCTTCCGTTTCCCGGATATCGCAATACACACTTGTGACATAGACCAATTTATCATCAAAATGATTGCCCACACTTGTGACACGTCAAACATGTTGTTGGAAAATGTGGAAAATTTTTCTTGTTTTTCACAAATTTATGTACACACATACTTTCTAAAGGCAATGCAACCTTTTGTTTATAAAAATATACTGATTAATTCGATTATACCATTGATTTGAGCTTATTTAAGTTTGTATGGGAATTCTGTGCACACTTGTGACACGTAGTACAATTTTACTTTCGAAACACACTTGTGACACGTGCTTTTCAGATTTTTGTTTACATTTTTTACTATATCTTTTAACTGGTGTAACCAAATTAGTTGAAACTTGGAGCGTTTATTAAGCGATAGTAAACGAACCGATTGCTTCAAAAAGTTTGGCTCTATCATTAATAGTTTTGAAATTATTTACCAACAAACTTTCAAAATCGATTTTTTCGAAAAGTACTAAATGGTCGTTGTCACAAGATAGCACACAACTGACGATGTCTCAAAATAGAGATAGCGACTCAAAAATCATGACAATGATGGAAGTCTTTACGTTACCTTACTAATCTGCCTGAAAATATCAGGGGTTGTTTACAATTTAAACCAGCATCTGGTCCAAATATGAGGACGCTAGGTCGGGGCTAATCGGGACACAAAGTCTTATGGTTCAAAAACGTCAAAAATCTTAGGAAAGCTGTAACTTAGCAAAATTCAATTGTTTTCAAAATTCAAAATACACCCGACCAGACGCCAATAACTTGGAAATAACATTTTTTGATATTTGAAAATACTAGGCCAATATCATTTTATGATATTTTCAACAAGTTTTGTTATTCGCTGATATGATTTTTTTGTTATTGGGTTGTTATTGTAATAACAGACTAATACAATTTTGTGTTATTCTTCGAACAAATCTTTGTTGTTCATTTTGTTATTTTAAGCGGTATACGCACTTCGGAAGGAACCGGTCAAGAAAAAAATCAAATGGGCAGCAGCGGCAGCGCAAGCAAGTCAGAGAGGGTGAAGAAAAGCCCCAAGAAACCACTCCCTCCCCTTTGTTCTGCTGTTCGTAAAGCAGTTTCTTGACCCCTTTCCTTCCGATCTGCATACTAGCCCTTAACAACTAATCCAATCATCCCGGTAACAGTTTGAGGTGTTCTTCCATAACAAAAATTGTTATTCCAAAGTTGTTTTGACTTTAAACCAATATCAGACCAATAACAAATTTTGCTATGATAACAAAAATTGTTATTAAACTCTTATGCAAAAATGGATTTAGCAAGAATATTCCAGAATACCTTGTTTTTTAATAGTATTTGTTATTGAAATGATATGACTTTTGTTACTACCCTCTGCCCGGGCATCAAAAAAAGCTTAAAAATAAAAGAATGGAGTGAAAAACCCGAAAAACGAAACGAAAACGAAACTATTGGCACTACGCCCCCCGGGGCATGGCCTTCCTCTAACGTGGGATTTCTGCTCCAGCGCCTCTGACGAGACAGGAGAAACCGGGACCGACGTTTTACTTCACCATCCGATAGAAGCTCAGTGGATAAGGCGGGAATCGAACCCGCGTCTCATAGCATCATCGGGATCGGCAGCCGAAGCCGCTACCCCTGCGCCACGAGACCCACCCAGTGAAAAACCCCATTTGGTTAAATCTAAAGCAAGTTAATGATATTTTAGTGAAAAAAGTACAATTTTTAAACTCAAATAAAAACGTATTCCATCCAGATATCAACTCGATTGAACTGGAGCTTGAAGGGAACATCTTGGACTACCATCTGAGTTTGAGAACGGCTTTGGGTATGGCAGTTGAACATATTAAATAGATACTTTTTCATTTAGTAAATGTTTTGGGTGTACATTTTTGCAAAAAGGAAAAGATTCTAAAAAAAAATCTTTCTGTGGTCCAAAACAACCTCCCAAATTTTGGGAATTTGGAAGCGATTTGTTGTATCCTACATTTTTTGCATTTTGTTTTTTATAATTTATTTTTATTTTCTGATCAATTTCGTGTCTTGGGAAATGTTGTAGGCTACAAGTAGGCTATGATCATATATTTTCGAAAAAAAAGAAAAAAAAACAATTTTGTAACATTAACATTGAAAAAATGCCGATTCTTTCCGAAGCTGAAAAATTAAGGGCTGATAAAAAGTCATTTTTGCTAAAACTAAGCTTCAACAGGCTTTAGACAAGGCCTGCCCAATCTTTTTGGCTCAATATTTCCACATCTTTTAGCGTCAACATATCAATTGACAATTGAACATATCAATTGAGTGACAGTTCGTCACTTTTTAGTTTGACTTTGGCCAACCAACGGGGGTACAAACTAAAAACGTTACTAAATCCACCCTTAGGTGGTTGATGCCTTCCTCACATTTAGAAGGTGATGCTCTCCAAAATAGATACATCAGGGCGGACCTTTCAGTGTTCTATCAACTTGATTCATTATTCATACTATCAGATTGGGTAGTCAGATCTTCATAATTCAGGGCTCTTATGTGCTGATAACTTTTGATAGGGTTGCCAGATCTGCAATCTATTGAACTCATTGAAAAGGTCTTTTGATTACCTATCCAACGACAAGTCGCATGGTAGATCCGGACAACGTTTTCATCAAAATATCTGAGATCCGGCCTCTTAAAAAGTTCATAAATAACACTTAAGTGCGTATAACTTTTGATAGGGTTGTCAGATCTGCAATCTTTTGAACTCGTTGCAAAGGTCTTTTGATTACCTATCCAACGACAAGTCGCATGGTAGATCCGGACAACGTTTTCATCAAAATATCTGAGATCCGGCCTCTTAAAAAGTTCATAAATAACACTTAAATGCTTATAACTATTGATAGGGTTGTCAGATCTTCAACGTCTTGAACGCGTTGGAAAGGTCTTCTGATTACCTATCTAACGATAGGTCGCATGAGAGATCCGGACAACGTTTTCATCAAAATATCTGAGATCCGGCGTCCAAAAAGTGCATAAATAACACTTAAGTGCTTATAACTCTTGATAGGATTGTCAAATCTTCAATGTCTTGTCGTTGGAAAGGTCTTTTTATAACCTTTCTAAAAATGTATAGCATGACGGGTTTTCTTACAAAAACCACCCTTTTTACAATCTTCCGGACTTTTGCTAAAATCGTTTTTAGCATAACTTTTGAAGTACTTAACTAAACTTTATAATTTTTAATAGCGACTTATGGGACTCCAAGACGGATCGAATGAGACCAAAACGGTCCAAATCGGTTCAGCCAGTGCCGAGATAATCCAGTGCAAATTTTTTTTATCAACATCCCACCACACACACAGACATTTGCTTAGAATTTGATTCTGAGTCGATATGTATACATGAAGGTGGGTCTAGGAGGTAAAACTAAGAAGTTCGTTTTCTGAGTGATTTTATAGCCTTTCCTCAGTAAGGTGAGGAAGGCAAAAAGTGTCAAACGAAAAAGTGACCAACCACCGGGGGTTGAGTGTAATAAATGTGTAACTTGAGCCAAAAAAGTTGGACAGGCTTGCTTTAGACGAAGGTATATTGGAAACAATTCGACGTTGTCTTGTTATCTTGTCGCATCTCGCTTTTTTACGTTTAGAGAAAACAGTGTTTTAATATTTGACCTTGAATAAACAAAAACTAGAGCAAACATGTAAACAATAACAAACACGTTTTGTTTGGTTGACCTTTCCGACCGTTTCTCGAAGTTTGGTTGAATTTCATTGTCCGAGTCCCAAGTTATAACTACAAATCGACGTCGTCGTGCTATCTTGTCGCACCCGCCATTTTGACGTTCCGAGAAAAACGCGTTTTAATGTTTTACCTTGAATATTCAAAAACGAGAGCACGCAATGTAAACAATAACAAACACGTTTGGTTTGGCTCACCATTCTGTGCATTGTCCCAAAGTTTGGTTGAAGTTGGTTGCTGGAATCCCGAGTTATAATTACAAATGTTTACGGTAGTCTAGCTTGTACGTGCGACAAACGCATCCTGACTTTCCTGGCCAGAAATCCCTTTGGCCTTTTGTCGCACTTACATCAATTTTCATGGAGTGACAAGATAGCACGACAAGATTGAAACTACTTTCATATGTAAAGTGACAAAAATGTGCGGAGTTTTTTCGGTTTTTGTTGAATATCTCAGGATTTAAATCGAATTTTGGGGATCTGTGAAGGTCAAAAGGTGAGGCATCGTGAGCTGCACAAAATGACGTTCTTAACTCAATTTGGCCCAAAATGCACGTACGACAAGTTAGCACGATGGCGACGAAATGTTTACATTTGTCTGGCATGTACGTGTGTCAAAAGCGTTCTGACCTGAAATCTCTTTGGTCAGTTGTCGCACTTACAGCAATTTTCGGAGTGTGTCGAAATAGAACGACAAGATTGAAACTTTTTTTATATGAAAAGTGACAACAATGAACGGAGTTTTTTGAATAACACAGGATTGTAATCGAATTTTTTGGGATCTGTGGCGTTCTGAACTCAGTTCGTCCCAAAATTTACGTGCGATGGTTCTCATTGTGGTCTGATTGAACTAATCAATTTTAGTTTATTTTAACCAGTAAAACTACATAAAATCAACCCTTCGCATCCTCGAGCTTTACAAGACCAAAGTCCAAGACGATAAATACGCAAAAGAATGCGCTTGCGACTATGGTAGACAACTTCCGGCACGGGAAGTGGCACTGTCCCCAGAGGCAGCAGCGCCCACCGCGGCCACTTGTCACCTTTCTCTTAATCCGGTCTCCAAGGAGCGCAAACTGTCGTAACTTTGAGATTCTGCTGAGAGCTGAGGACTCCGCTCCGCTGATGGGGCGACGTGTTCGCCCGAGTTGTGCGCGCCATAATTGGGTACTAAAGCCCTATGTCAATTTTTATGTACAACGGTAAAAAACACGATTAAAAACCATTTCTGATCACTTTTTTCATTTTAATGCAAAAAAATATATTGACAAGACAACATTTTTTCGATGGATCAACTATGGTTCCCTTGGAACGAGCTGTCAAGTAGGAGCTTTTCTGTCAAGAAGGACCGCGAGGATAATTTTTCAAAATTGATTTAAAAATCAATTTTAAACTCTTTGTGGTCGTACAAAGAGTCATTGTACTCAGAAAAATAAGCTTTATCGCTGTAAACAATAATATCAGCAATCTAAGCTTCATTTTAGGACCCAATTATGTTTTCCCCTGAGGGTATGATACACCCACCACCACCTCCTCTCCGGAAGGAAGCTGAAGTGTTGGTGTGGCGTAAATGCAATTATAATTTGCATAAGCTGTTTTGAAGACAATTTATGATTGTTGTTTCGGGCGTTCACTCCCACCCAAATTATGCGCTGAAATTAGTTTCGCTGAGTTATTGCTTTGATGTCGGGAGAGTGCGTTGGTGAGCGCGTTGAAATGTTTAATAATCATTGATTACTCAAACGTTGAACATGAAAAGGGTAAATATGACTGCAAAGTACAAAAACCCTTGCAAATAGTATAATGTTCAAACATCCGGATCCGGAAATGATACAACCACCCAAAGAAACTTTTCCCACAAAACTTCCGTTTCGTTTTCAAACCCATTCAACACAATTATGCTTCAATTTTATCGCAGTTTAGTACTCGTCGCTGCACTGCAAGGTCTTTATGACCAACTACAAACTGGGAAACTTTTCCGGGGCTCGCCCTCGAGGAACGCTCATCACTATTCCTGGTCCGTCGTTTTTCACCAATCTCAAACAAGTGCCGGAAAAGATTCCACCGAAAATGGCGTTGCTCCCAAGGTGGTGGCTCAAGGAGGTGCCATAAAACTTGCGCTAAAATATTTTAATTACTGCTGAAAGAAGAGTTGTTCGCCGACGGCGAAAACTTTCTTTGCTCACTTTCGTTTCAAGATTTTTTTTTATTGCCATCAGACGTGGGGAAACCCTTAAGGTTTGAGGGTGAAAGAATCCCAAGTGCCATTGCATCTGTCTGGGTTGGTGCGGGTTCGCTTGTTAAGGCAAAACGGTCTATGGTTAAGGGTTAAGTTCCTCTTTCTCCAGAGGGAGTGAGGTGAGGTGCACCAACGGTCGTAAAGCGTTTCGCCAGACTAATAAGAATTGGGATGCATTATTGCTAAATTTGTGCTCTGGAGATTGCATTTTTCTTTTTCATCTGAAATGCAAACGTAGGAAAACCTTTAGTCAGTGAGATTTGTTTGCCATGGTTTACTTTCATAGCTCTAGCTTTTCACTGCCTGGAGTTGAAAAGCGAATGTTGCAATTTTATTCGTAATCCGATTAGCTGCAATATAGTTTTGGGAACAAAATTCTACAGATTTCCTCTCTTGGAGCTGAGTGACTAAATTTGCTGAATTTTCAAGGCAGTCTGCAAGAACGACTTCTCCAGAGCGTTACCAAAAATATTTTAATTGTACAATTCAAAAAAAGTTGTATGTTAAAATTGTGTTGTTATTTAGGAGAAAGAATAAACTCTGGCTCTGATTCTGATTCTGACTCTGACTCTGACTCTGACTCTGACTCTGACTCTGACTCTGACTCTGACTCTGACTCTGACTCTGACTCTGACTCTGACTCTGACTCTGACTCTGACTCTGACTCTGACTCTGACTCTGACTCTGACTCTGACTCTGACTCTGACTCTGACTCTGACTCTGACTCTGACTCTGACTCTGACTCTGACTCTGACTCTGACTCTGACTCTGACTCTGACTCTGACTCTGACTCTGACTCTGACTCTGACTCTGACTCTGACTCTGACTCTGACTCTGACTCTGACTCTGACTCTGACTCAGACTCAGACTCAGACTTAGACTCTGACTCTTTGACTCTGACTCTTTGGCTCTGATTCTTTCGATCTGATTCTTTGACTTTGAAAACATGAGTTTCATAACTGGGTAATTCTCCGCCAACTCACACAGCAGTTGCCCCGACCCCTCTTCGATTTGCGTGAAACTTTGTCCTAAGGGGTAACTTTTGTCCCTGGTCACGAATCCGAGGTCCGTGTATTATATCTCGTGACGGAGGGGCGGTACGACCCCTTCCATTTTTGAACATGCAAAAAAAGAGGTTTTTTCCAATAATTTTCAGCCTGAAACGGTGATGAGATAGAAATTTGGTGTCAATGGGAATTTTATGTAAAATTGTACGCCCGATTTGATGGCGTATTCAGAATTCCGAAAAAATGTATTTTTCATCGAAAAAAAAACACTGAAAAACTATTAAAAACTCTGCCATTTTCCGTTACTCGACTGTAAATTTTTTTGAAACATGTCATTTTAAGGGAAATTTAATGTACTTTTCGAATCTTTTTTTCATTTAGAACAAAATTTTTCATTTAAAAATTTGTGTTTTTTCTATCTTTGCAGGGTTATTTTTTAGATTGTAACAATGTTCAGCAAAGTTGTAGAACAGACAATTAATTTTTTTTTTATATATAAACATAGGGGGTTTGCTTATAAACATCACGAGTTTTCGCAATTTTACGAAAAAAAAGTTTTGAAAAAGTTGGTCGTTGTTGATCATGGCCGTTCACAAAGAGAAACGCAAAATGTAACTTTTTCAAAACTTTTTTTCGTAAAATCGCGATAACTCGTGATGTTTATAAGCAAACCCCCTATGTTTATATATCAAATTTTTTGTTATTGTCTGCTCTACAACTTTGTAGAACATTGTTACATTCTAAAAAAAAAACCCTGCAAAGTTACAAAAAACACGAAATTTTAAAATGAAAACTTTTGTTCTCAATGAAAAAATGAACCTGACCCAATGTAGATTCGAAAAGAACATTAAATTTCCCTTAAAATGACACGTTTCATAAAAAAATTACAGTCGAATAACGGAAAATGGCCGAGTTTTAAAAACTTTTTTAGTGTTTTTTTTTTCGATGAAAAATACGTTTTTTTCGGAATTCTGAGTACGCCATCAAATCCCTTTGACACCAAATTACTATTTCATCACCGTTTCAGGCTGCAAATTATTGAAAAATACCTCTTTTTTTCGCATGTTCAAAAATGGAAGGGGTCGGACCTCAGATTCATGATCAGGGACAAAAGTTACCCCTTAGAACAAAGTTTCACGAAAATCGAAGAGGGGTCGGGGCAACTTTTTATTACCCAACTGTTTAAGCTTTTTGCCTCCCTCACCTCAATGAGGAAAGGCTATAAAATCACTCGAAAAATGAACTTCTTTATTCAACCTCGTAGACCTACCTTCAAGTTTACCTATCGACTCAGAATCAAATTCTGAACAAATGTCTGTGCTTGTGTATGTCTCTAAGTCTGTGCACCGAAAAATATGATTATCTCCGGACTGGCTGAACCGTATTGGTCTCATTCGATCCGTCTTAGAGTCCCACAAGACCCTAGCTAATATTATGAAGTTTAGAAAAGTATTTCAAAAGTTTTGCTTAAAAAACGGTTTTTGCTAAACTTCGAAAGATTGTAAAAAGTGTGGTTTTGGTAAGAAATCACATCATGCTATACATTTTTAGAAAAGTATTTAAAAGACCTTTCCAACGAACCCAAACCAACCCTATCAACCCTATCAAAAGTTATCAGTACTTTAGTGTTTTTAATGCGCTTTTTTGAGGCCGGATCTCATATATTTTGATACAAATAAGTGTTATTTATACACTTTTTTGAGGCTGTGTACACAACAAAAAATCCGATGGTAAAATCGCATGCAAAAGCATGCACATCACCTTCGTTAAAATAAACACTTAATATTACACACTGCATGTACATTTTTTGCAAACACAAAAAAAAAGTTGCAACCGACGGGATTCAAACCCAGCACCAACAGTAAGGACTGTCGCCTTAGCCCACTCGGCCATCAGACCGTTGAATAGTTGTAAGGATAAACGCATATATGAGCTTGACATTTTGGTCAAGTAGGTTTCCTATACTGATGGGCTACATATTTCAGGGTGTAAAATCACATAAAATTGCATAAAATAATGCAATATTTATTTTACACCCAGGCCTTTTACACGCAGCTGGATTACTACTTTTTTGGCTGTGTAGTGTATTCACTTTATGATTGTGAGGAAGGCACCAACCACCTAATGGTGGATTAAGTAACGTTTTATTTTTGAACATAGTGTAAACTTATACAATGTAAAAAATATGTGTAAATTTGGAAGGTGTAATTATGGAAGGTTGAATATTACTTCTTTTGTGATGTTATTTTACCTCAATGTAGACTGTAATGGGGGCATTACACGAGAAAAGTGGTAAAATTAGATTTTTTTCTGGTTAAAAGATGTACCCCTTCCCAGATATAATATAACCATGATTTTTTTTTTACTGTGTTATTATCTTTTCCTTAAAAATATTTTTTACGTAATTTCAGTTACATCAAGCCTACATTTTCCTAAGCCCCATCCCACATGCCAAATGTGTTCGTTATCTCGTAGATCACCTTCTTTCACTTTTGTCGGAAGAAGATATGCCATAAATCTACGTTTACATGCTTTTCGATCTCAATCCTCCTCCATCCCCGTCTAACCCAAAAGTCCTATTTTCGGCAACCGGTAACTTTTTCCCAGTTAATTTTCACACATTCCATTTCCACCGGATGCATCCGGAACCGACGCCTGCAGCATCGGAAAATTAGTCCCCTTCACCCTCACCTATTCTGATGTCGTTCCACTCCCTTTGGCAGAAGAAAAGGAAATTTATTTTTTGCGGGGGGAGAACGAAGAATTTGGTTATCTTTTGCCAGTTTGGCACCGGCTTGATTTATGTGCGAACGATATTGGCCCTTTCTTTGTGTCCAAGAGTGGTTGAATGCGCTGAGGGCTTCGTATGTTATATGGGATAGACTGTCTTGTAGCTCGAAGTAGATTTGTATGAAACGAAAGTTAGAAGTCAACAATGTTGGGTTATGCCTTCCAAGATTCTAATTAGAATGCCATTCAATTTGGAATCAAACTGAACGATTTAATCTAAAAAGCAAAGCAATCCACTTTAACGACCTCCGGGTCTTTTGTGGGCTCTGTTGCAAGTTTCTGCTCATTTCTAGGCGTCCGAAGGTTATGTGTGGTGAGTCACCCAAAACCTCTTTTACGCAAATGGACCGACGTTTTACTTCCCCATCCGATAGAAAGCCAGGAGGATAAGGCGGGAATCGAACCCGCGCCCCATAGCAACTTAGGGATCGGCAGCCGAAGCCGCTAACCACCGCGCCAACAGGCCCTTCTCACGATTTAAGCTGTAAATTCCCAATAATCTTTTTACAGCAGACATGTCACAAGATAGCACACAAGCAACTATATCTTTCCCAGTACGAAAAGTACGAAAATCTAGACGACAACAAATCCCACCACATAAACTGATAGTGTCTTATCAGCTTAGAGAGGAAGAGAGTAACCGGAGAGAACATCTCCGAAAAAACTCTCAGGAGCGACCTTGCGACGATCGCGTAGCCTGCTCAACCACGATCGATTCAGTTTGCGAGATCATCCCGACGGAGAAGCAGCATCCAAGATGACGAAACCACGCTGGAAGCGCTTAACCGCGCTATTGTTGATCAATTGTACCCTGCTCGCTCTTATCAGCAACGTTCGATGTGACGACTGTACGTGTGTGCCAGAACGAACGCGGTTCCAAAATGGCGATTGACGATTGATTTTCTCCTTTCCGTAGACAAGTCCTCTTCCGGCGAAGATTCCACCTCGGACGATGCGGACGACCACGCCAAGGCTACCGGAGAGAGTCTCATTTCGGCGCAGCTGTTTGCGATTATTGACCTGTACAAGCAGGAAGATCCGGTTGGGCTGCCGGGCGCGACCGTGCCCGATCCGATGCCTATTCCGGAGATTAAGCAGTCCTTTTCGATCGCCAAGATGCACATGAAGAACGTGCTCGCGTACGGGCTGTCCAAGTTCCGGATCAAGCTGTTCAAGACGGAGCTGAACACGATGAAGGTTCAAACGGGGGTGCAAATCGACGAGATGTTGGTGAAGGGTAACTACACGCTGAGTACGTTCTTCAACCGGGCGGAAGGTCCGTTTACGGTGATCCTCAAGAATGTACTGACGAAGGGTAACGTGTCACTGGGGGTCGATCGTGACGGCAAGGTTCGCACGCAGGACATCAGCCTGGACATTGCGTTCGACGATATGTCGATGGACTTCCAGAACCTCGGCTTCATGGGCAGCATCTTCCAGAGTGTGGTCAACTCCGCCTCCAACTTGGTCTTCGATACGATCAAACCGTTCATGCTGAGTGAGGCGTACACCAAAATCCGGGAGGAGATCGACACGCGCGTTGAGAACATGACCACCGAGCATAGCATCCTGTTCCCGAACTCAATCTCCCCGCTCGACATGGCCATCGGCGAAGCTCGAACGATGGTCCGCAACAAACACTTTGATCCGTACCTCATTCCGGACTACAACACGACGGCCGGCATTTTCGGCATGCAAACCACACACACCTGGATCCGAGGCGTGTCCAGCTTCTACCGCTACGGAGACATCGGTATCCTCATGCAAAACAACACCGTCTCCCTAACCATGCAAGTCGGAACGCAACGCATCATGGGATCGACCCAGTGGGAAGTTTCGATGGGCCGCGGAATGGTCACCCGAGCCGGCCAGGCCCAGTTCACCGTAGAACACATCAAGGTCTCCTTCGAAGTGCAGCAACCCCTGGACCTACGCCGCAAGCCCAAGCTCAACGACCTGCAGCTGGAGCTGGGCAACATTCAGGTGCGCTGCGACGGCGCCGGAACGCTGGACTACGTCGTCGAGGCCGCGGTCAACATCCTGCCGAACCTGCTGCGCTACCAGATCATGGACGCCATCGAGAATCCGCTCAAGACGCGCATCCAGGAGAAGCTGGACTGTGTCAATGTCGAGCAGATGGTCAAGAAGCACGTGGTCGAGTACGAGAAGCGCGGGTTCGACATGGAGCTCGATCTGAAGATTTGCTGAGGTAGTTCCCGGGTGGGACGATAGCTTTTAAGACGCACTGTATTATGCAAGTGTTTCAGAGGAATAAATTTTATATAAATATTTTTTTCAATTTCTAGAGTTTATTTTTATTTTTATTTACTTCGAATTGGGTCCTAAAATGAAGCTTAGATTGCTAATATTATTGTTTACAGCGATAAAGCTTATTTTTCTGAGTACAATGACCCTTTGTACGACCACAAAGAGTTTAAAATGGATTTTTTAATCAATTTTGAAAAATTAATCTCGCAGTCCTTTTTGACAGAAAAGGTCCTACTTGACAGCTCGTTCCAAGGGGACCATAGTTGATCCATCGAAAAAATGTTGTCTTGTAAAAAAAAAATTTTGGCATTAAAATGAAAAAAAGTGATCAGAAATGGGTTTTAATTGTGTTTTTTACCGTTGTACCTAAAAATTGACATAGGGCTTTAGTACCCAATTTCGGCTAGAATCGAACGTACAGTACTTGTTAGCTAACTGGGCTGAGAACGTAGCCCAGTCACCGAATGCTGTTCGCTAACTGGGCTG
This sequence comes from Culex pipiens pallens, assembly GCF_016801865.2. Taxonomy (NCBI): domain Eukaryota; kingdom Metazoa; phylum Arthropoda; class Insecta; order Diptera; family Culicidae; genus Culex; species Culex pipiens. Next base: position 137,045,446 of record NC_068938.1, on the reverse strand, counting down.
AACAAAAAATAACGAGGGGACTACCGATGCATACATTTTTTTTATGAAATATAAAAATAAAAGTTTCTCAAATTTGTTTACAATGATTACTTTTCATATTTCTTTAATTGTGACTTGAAATTACATAAAAGTTTGATTTTTTTTTGTTATTTAATGAACATGATTTTGCATCCATTATCCCCTCGGTGATTTTGGTTTGTTTTGGTTTTTTGACGTTTGTCTGCTATTTAACTGGGTGCTATCTTGTCGCACGTCGACAAGATAGCACGAGTTGTCAAACTGATGTTGAAACTTGAACCCCATTGTTTGGCGACTTCCGAGCACGTGGTATCAAGCTTTTGACAGATGGCAGTCGTTCCAATCAGTCGTTCCAATGTATTATTCGACTATGTGGACTCCAGTGGTTATGTCAAATAAATAAAGAAGAATTTTCATCATTAAAAGAAGTTTTAGATAATTTATCAATGAGGCTTTCTAGTCTGAAATTTACCAACTCATTAAAAGTATGTTTACATGGCAGCTGAACGTTTGTTTGCATCAGATTTTCTATCTCCAGCCCTCGATCACTGCCACCATGTTTATGAAACCAAAATATTAGATGACGAACATCAAGAAAACAAAGAAGAAAATTAAGGTGTCTACTGTCTGAATTTGAAAAATAAACAAAATGCACAGACTTTTATTAAATTATGTACTTTGTTACCCCCGCATGTTCAAGACTTTTAAAGCATGTTCCTTCCGCGTGGATTCCAAGACATTCCCGATCTTCGGTCCCTAATTTTCCCGATTGATTTGGATTTTTCCTTTAATTTAGTTGATCCTACATTGCTATTGTTGAAGGTTCTTTACTTACTCCACGATTCAGCGCAGCTTCCTGTCGGATTCTTGCTCCGAAAAAGCAGGAACCCGTTCCGGTACCGGTCTTCGGAAGAGGTAAACTTTTACTCTGCTTCTCCGGCTGCTCATGCTCCGGCAGCCAGCCGATTCAAGAACTCCTTGGATTCCGGCCTCATACTCACACGATAAACGTCGGGAAATATGCCCAAGATACACAGGACCACTTAAACCGAATTTTGTAATAATTTCAACACAAAAATATTATTTTTGGTTTAGCGAGCCATTTCCCTATTTTTAAGTAAACAATCAGAAGACACCAGTCAGAAGACACATCATCCAAAGCTTTGTTTATGATGGACTTTTCACACATACTAATGCGCGGGCTTTTCGAGGTTTTGGTGACTGTCAATCATTCTAGGCATTTACAGTGGTGCCAGGGGGCTGCCTATCTCTTTCTAGGAAAAGTTTTTTGTCTGGCGAATTCTAGCTCTTTTTTTTTTGACTGACCGCCCGATTTTTCAGCCAACATACTTCGCAGGGCTGTGACAGCTCGAGCTCCATCATTGTTTGCATCAGAACACTGTGACGAGAAGTTCGTAATTTTTGGGTTAAACTTTATTTTTTTCACTGGGCCTAGAAAGCATCATAATTTTAATTTTATTCATAAGACTTTCTAGGCCCAGTGAAAAACAATTAATTTAACCCAAAAATGACGAACTCCTCGTCACAGTGTCCTGATGCAAATAATGATCGAGATGTAGCTGTCACATCCCTGCGAAGTATGTTGGCTAATATATCGGGCGGTAAGGCGGTAAAACTGTTGCTAGAAAGAGATAGGAAATCTGATGCAAACAAACGTCCAGCTGCCATGTAAACATACTTTGAATGTATTGGTAAATTTCTAACTAGAAGGCCTTATTGAATTTATTGATTACAAGCCTTACCCGAAAAACTTCGTCTTTTCCTTTTTTCGTTTGTTGACGTTTTTAGCTTTTTCCTTGTTCAGCCTCCTATGATCAAAATTAGATTTTACGCAACTTTTTCCATACAATCTGCAGATTTTCCGGAATCGGTTCCAGAGTGGCCAAAGTGGAAATTTCTTGGCGTAAGAACCTTCCTTGGGCTTATACGAACCCAACGCAACAAAGAGCGCCTCGATCCGACGCTTCGTATTGAACTGATTCGCGTTCGAACAAAACCGTCGAAATTTTTTATATATATAGATGATATTAAAAAGTTTTTCGTGAAAAAAATTTGCTAAAAAACTAGATTAAATTGTTTAATCAAAAATCGACAATTTAGAAAAATATTTAATTTTTCAATATTTCAACGGAAAATTCAATTTCAGACGATCTTAAAAATCGTAGAAAAATCTACGTCATCAAAAAAAAATCAAGAAAGCAGTCAAGCAAAACAAATTAGGCTTATTAAATTCATTTAATCAGGACAAGTTTTATCACTTTTTAATTACAGCGCAGTTTAGTTTTTTTTTTCAAATCACTTGTTTCAGTTGAAACTTTGTAGTACAGTGAAGTAGGTGTAAATGTTTTTGATTATCTGGAAAGACAAAGTTTTGAAAAGTTTAAACATTAAACCTCATACTGAACAAACATGTAAGAAAGTTTCCAAACTAATTGGTTTGAATCCATCCGTAAGGATAACGGGGTATTGAGCATTAAGCAACATTAGTCGTAACAGTTTTTGTTCGGAAATCGGCAACTTGGTCCACGATGTACTGTAAATCTCGCTGATTAGTTTGTTGTTCTATGTAGCGGGATTTTAATTAATTTGTTGTGTTGTAGTGTATGGCTGATCGCTGACTTATTATCAAATTCTTACCTTACTCGTAAGCAAAGATCCTAGATAGCACACAATGCCCAACTGATACATGAAACACTCTATGAACAGAAATCCTGGATACCAAATTTCATCAACCTTTGGATGGAAACGAAAAAGTTACAAAACCACAAAGAACAAAGATTCAACTTACTGTCGTCAAAACGTAAAGACAAGATACTGCTTCAGCAATTAAACATACAAAATTCAGGAAAAATCCTGCTTTCATCAAATCATCTAACTTTTTCATGTATCTTAAAAAAATAAAATGAAATTATGTTAAGAAAAATATTTAATCTCTTCCCATACCGAGTGTGCTCGACGTGTTTTTCGATCAATTCCTTCAATAATTCGTGGCAAACAACCAACTCATTTTGATCACACATTTCGCTTATTTTGCCCAAATAAATCAAAATTACTTCAATTTGACTCATGGCATTTACCATTAAATTAAACAAAAACAAATCGGACGACAAAATTATCCCCAGGGAAAAGCACATTTGAACCGTCTGAAAGACCAAATTTACCAGATATCCCGTCCACGAATTACGCTCCACTTCGGGAACGTAAAATCCATAGGGCAGTTCAAATTGACGGTCAGCAACGGAAATCGCAACGGAGAAAAGTATTGTGGAAATTCCAATCATCGTGTAGACACGTTTCAGAATCTCCACCGCTGATTTGACGCAGAAAGCCGTTTTCATAAGATTGTCACGAACATCCGGGAATTTTGGAGGATTTTCAAAACGTTCTAGATTATACTGCTGAAGTTCAGCGATGGTTGAGCTTGAGAAAACAATGCCTTTTATGCTGCACTGTATTAAAAGCAAAAAAAAAAAGTTAAATCTTTATTATTTGCTCACGTTACCTAATTTCTGCAAACTGATCTTATGTTACCTGCACGCCGATGCTGAACGTCACAAAGCTGAATGTTACATTTATCAAGTTACCCCATGCTCCTGCAATACTCCGAATGCCAAAAGTGAGAAAGAATACAAAATCAATCATAAGTAACGCAAATCTTGGATTCCAACGACTGTATTGTGGATCAAATCGTTCAACTCCAACCTGACGGGCATATTTCGTCGTAAAGTCGCAAGCATTTTTGTACAATTTTTCCGGACTTTGAAACTCTTCTTCCAAATCCGTGCGCCAACGAGAAAAACGTTGTTCCAAGCCCAAGCGCAACATGTTGCCTCAAACTGTGCATTCCTTGGGTTTGATATTGGTGAGAAAATGTAGCTTCTATTTTTTTAGCATATAATGTATTTTAATTACTTCAATTTAATGAGCCGTTTGAAAAATATCCCTTCACCTCATAAATGATTTTTTTCACAGCAATTTGCCGTGTAGTTCCAGCTTATGAAAAGTTAAACTACTCCCAGGAACCTTGAACTTTGGACCTGGGACCTGGGACCTTGGACCTTGGACCTTGGACCTTGGACCTTGGACCTTGGACCTTGGACCTTGGACCTTGGACCTTGGACCTTGGACCTTGGACCTTGGACCTTGGACCTTGGACCTTGGACCTTGGACCTTGGCCCTTGGACCTTGGACCTTGTACGTTGGACCTTGGACCTTGGACCTTGGACCTTGGACCTTGGACCTTGGACCTTGGACCTTGGACCTTGGACCTTGGACCTTGGACCTTGGACCTTGGACCTTGGACCTTGGACCTTGGACCTTGGACCTTGGACCTTGGACCTTGGACCTTGGACCTTGGACCTTGGATCTTGGATCTTGGACCTTGGACCTTGGACCTTGGACCTTGGACCTTGGACCTTGGACCTTGGACCTTGGACCTTGGACCTTGGACCTTGGACCTTGGACCTTGGACCTTGGACCTTGGACCTTGGACCTTGGACCTTGGACCTTGGACCTTGGACTTTGGACCATGGACTTTGGACCATGGACCTTGTCTGACATGAAACACCTTCTAGTAACGTTTTTTCCAACGTAAAAAGCTATTGGTACTGAATGGTAAGGTAAACAATCTCAATCAAACATAATGTTTTGAATTGGCAGAATCAACGTTTCTCTGAATCACCCCGCGGGTTGGAAATAAGATCCAACCCCAGAGAAATTTATCCTCTGTTCCAGTCTAGCTAAGCAATTTATCACAATTACCTTGTTACACAATTCCATCTCCAAAAATCATTACAACTCTCAAGCGCAAAGACAACCTCCGCGCAAACTATTCATTGCGCCAAGTCAGCGTGATTTTTACTGATGATTTCCCAACCATTCAGCAGTTCAAATTACAGAAATTCTCCCCTCCCAAACCGTGCAATACGATGACTTCTGCTCGGCGAAAATTGTTTGCACAAATAAGAAGTCAAAGTCGGTGGCGGGGCGGGGACGAACAACAATAAGTGAGAAATGGGCAACGAGATTGAACCAGAAGCGAGGGGGGAGGGGAGGAAAAACAACAAGGTGTGAGTTTTCATCTCGGCTTGATCTCTTTCTTGGATCTGGTTATTGCAGGGCGCGGAAAATCGCTCGCATTTTGTTGATAAGGAGGGTGCCATGCTGCTGTTGCTGACGATTGGGGGTGGGTTTTGAACTGAAAGTGGCTTGCCGAGTTTCGAGAAGGGTAGTTTTTACAACAGCGAAAAAAATATGATGATATTCTTTGCGGGGAATGAATTATTTAACAAGGAAGGTGTGGAATGACGCCTTCGCTGGTAGAATTTGTTGAACTTATTCTTTGTGGGAGTAATGGTTCGTTACAGTTAATTAAATGTGGAGAGTTTTTGCCTTAGAACAAGTTTATTATTTTTTTAGTCATTCATATTCTGTGTTTTGTTACAGTCCATAATCGAATCACGAAAAACAAGTTTTTTCGTTGTCTAATTTTTGATTGATAAGCTTATATATGACCTCTAAACAATTTGAATTTATAAATCCAAGATGGCGACCAAAATAGCGGTGATGAAATATTGAAACAATGCATTTTTTAATTTTATATGCAATCAACCTTTCAAACTTGTCTAAAATGGGGTCGCAGATCGGTTCCGGTGGTGTAGTGGTTAGCGTGGTAGCCTCTCACCCCAGTAAGGCCTGGGTTCAATCCCAGACGGACCCGGTGGCATTTTTTGGACGATATTTGCCTGATCACGCCTTCTATCGGATGTTGAAGTAAAACGTCGTTCCATTTGCGTAAAAGACCCGGGGTGGTGTTAAAGTGGATTGCTTTGCTTTGGTTTACTTTGGGGTCGTAGAACTCATTTTTTTGGCTGGAAAATAATAACAACGAAAACAAAATTTTGTTCGTGATTTGATTATCCGAATACAAACCTTCGGATAATCGAACTTTGGATAATCGAAACATCGGATAATCGAGGCTTCGGATGATCGAATCTGGACTGTAATGAATATTCGCAGTTTTTGGATGTATTATGTAAAATATTACAAGAAATCAGAAAAAAAGTTTCAATTATCAGCTTTTTGATCCCGAGACCTTCAAATCAGCAATAAAACTTTCATAGGATCTTTTCAAATATTCATCTAGTTTTTTCGGGCCTAAACATATTTTTTCCTTCCAACTAAAAACCTTTCTTTTGAAACGTGGTGCTCAAAATTTGGTTAAACCGTTCTGGAGATATGGTTTTTCATTTCTCAACTTACTGAGGAAAGGCTATAAACTATAACTATAACTCAAAAATTTAATTTGACGTCCTAGACCAGGGGTGCCCAGCCTTTTGGCCTTGCGGGCCAGATCTGATTTATCTTAAGCATTGGCGGCCGGAACTAATTATTGATAAAAGTTGAAAAAAATACACTATTTTGTTTCCATTGAATTATTATTTTTTGGTTTCTTTTAAAGTTAACAAAATAATAAAGTGTTGTTGTAAATAAGATACATTTATATTGATTTTAAGAAAAAAGTACTCAGAAAATATTCAAAAGTATGTTTATTTAATTTATTTTCATTTTAAACTGGTTGAAATTGTTTTGAATATTTTTATAAATACATTAATTTTTGCACCTTGATTTCTTGACTTTTTTGTGATTTGAATTTTTTTTTAATATTTGAAGGGATCTTTAATAAATGTTTTGCTGTTTTATGCTTTATTTTAAAATGAATCTATATCACCGAAAAATTGTTCTAAAAACACATAATTTTTGTTGCTCATTTAGTCCGTTGCAAATATTTTTCAAAGTTCATGTCGCCCTCCCCCCCCCCCTTCAAAATTTGTCCGAAAAATCAGGGGGCAAAAAAAATATTTTTTCAAAAAACTTCAAAATTTCAATAAAAACAGAAGTTAAATCAACTGAAAACAATCTAAAATGCATTTTTCTGCATTGATAATCATATTTAGCATGTTTGGGCTGGATTTAAAATATTTTGAATTTTACGAAGTTCCAATGCACAGAACCGCAAAAACTTTTTTTTTCGCGAAAAAAAAAAATTTCGTCAATACTTAGATATTTTGGTAACTAATTATTGCAAAACACCCCCCTCCCTTGACTCTGGTCAGAGGCGAGGGACATAAACTTCAAAAATATTTGCAACGGCCTTATTTAAAAAATACAATTTTAATCAAGCTGCTCAAAATCAAAAACTGCTTAAAATTTAAATGCCTTTTGTACATTTTTGAATAACAATCCACGTTTTTCATACATTTCACATTTTTGCGAAATGGATAACGTTGTTATCTTGCGCCAGTTCAGTTATCAATACAAAAATGATAAGGGTTGCAGATTTCAGATCCAAATGATGGATCCTGAAATATTTTTAATAAGGATAATTCTGGATTGAATTTTCAAAAGGTCCTATCTGCATAGGACACCCATGACTCATAAGTTGTTTTGAAAATTTACCTAAGAATTGAGATTCAGCTTAAAAAAGTACGTTAATATCACTTAAGTTTTTATAACCTGTGACAGGGTTGCCAGGTTAATAAATCTTTGAAACTTGTTTGGATGGTCTTTTGATTATAACAACATAAACATTTGAATAAAATTTAATTAAATTCCAGTAACCATGTTTTTTTTTAAATAAATTTGATTAAAGTGTCAAGTGTCCACTGGTTCCCTGACCCGGATTTATTAGAACAGGTTCCCATTGGTCATTTCACCACATTTATAAATCTGATTTCAAATAAATTCAGCTTCGTTTTAAGGAATCTTGAAATTTTCTTAACTAAAATATTTGACAACATTTTAGCAACATTAAAAAAAGTTTCCGGTTGGCCACATTTCTGAATCTGATTTTAAATGAATTTAGATTCTTTTCAAGAAATTTTGAAATTTTCATAACTAAAATATTCTTTTTAAATTGAAATAAAATTGTCAAGTGTCCACTGGTTCCCTGATCCGAAACATTTGGAACAGGTTCCCGATGGCCACATTCCTGATTCTGGCTCTAAATAAATTAAATTTTTTTTCAAGGAATTTTAAAATTTTTGTAACTAAAACATTTTTAATAAATTTCATAAAAATGTCATGTGACCACTGTTTCCTGGATCCGGGACAGTCAGAAAAGGTTCCCAACGGCCACTTGGCCATATTTTGGGAGTCTGAAAATATAAAGTAGCAAAGAATGCTTTAACACCACGTTTTTTTCTAAATTGTCTATCACATAGGAATTTTGAAAAAAAAAACTGCTTAAATGTTTTCTAGTTTCCGGATTGACCAGAACCGGTTCTCAATGGCCACATTTTCGATAAAACACCTTCGAATATGCTAGGAGGAACCATTTTTTAAGTTTGTATTGATTGTTTGAAGCAATAGCATGTTTTTTTTTCGGATAAAGAAAATTTCAAAATTTTGAAGATTACACACAATTTTGGCCAATAATGCGGATTTCCACCGGAACCGGTTACGGGAGACCAATGGGACCATATTTTGAGTTTTTCTAACAATTTACCGTCGAATGACACCGGAAGCGTTCAAAAAGACCTAATTGAACATAAGTTCGGGGAGTTTTTTTTTTCGTCTTGCTAATAATCAAAAAGTTTGTTTTGTTACGCTGTGTTATCTATTCAACGATAGGTCGGATGATAAATCCAGACATAGTTTTCATACAGATAAGTGAGATCCGGCTTTAATATTATTACATGAATATTAGTAAAGTAAAAAAAATGTTTTACTTCTTTCAATTACCCATCAGATGATTTATAACATGATGATAAATATGTACTGATATCCTAATCTTTAAAACTACATGATCTCACACTCTCCCATTAATTAATTCAACAACAGTAAATGAAGGTAAAGAATATTGAGGCTCAGCATTCGTAAGATGGATTTAGTTAAATACTATTTCCACTCAACTAATGTTGACATTGTTGACAGAAGGGAAAGGATCAACAGTTGTGTTGGGTCCGAACTCCTGATCAACCATTTATGAGGCGGAAGCGTTATAACTAGGCTAGACCGCTCCGTTCAACGACAGTGCAATGACAAATTCTTCTCACGCCCGCCACGTACTATATTATTTACGGACGCTAAGCTCATTTCGGGATGTCCCACCACAGCTCCCTCGTCAACACGTTTCCAAATTCTTAGCCGCACAAATTTTGCATACACTTCCATTAGCGCGATGGGATTCGCTCCTGAAACTGTGCGTAGAACTTTGCCGTACCCAAACCGTCCTATAGGCTGGGAGGAAACCATATTAAGTCAAAGCCAAACTCCCCAGAAACAATTAACAGGAAAAGTGCCACTTCTTCACACTGATCCCTTGGCTAATAAAATAATCATAAGATGGTCGTCACACTGGCCAAGGCAAGTCCTTAACCCTATACTCCATTAGATTAGACGGAGTTTTTGGGAAAAGTTACTCCTCCACCGGAACAGACAAGAGGGCAAACTTTAATTACCCCTTTGGTGAGCCAAGATAAATCTCTCCTCTCAGATGGCTCATGTGACCGAAATGTGATTGGAATAAGGAAATAAATTAATTCGAAAGAAATGAGCCAGGGACTTCAGGATCCAGAAAACCCTTCCAAGTAAGAGCAGAGTGAATGATGGTCAATTTTTGGATCTTAATTGAGGTGGTGCGTCTCCTGGGGGTGTAAGGAAAGGATTATTTACAAGACATGACCACCGGACAAACAAGGAACGAGGTTCTTCCTGGATCCTTGGAAGTTTGTTGGTTGATGGTCAGTTGCAAACTCCTGCCTGGCTCTCTCGGTGGCTTCGATGTTTGTAATCCTTTTAGCTGAATAATTAAGCTCAGATTTGTTTCCTTGCCAGGATTACGGTGAAAGTGGGGTTGGTTTTGATTTGGTTTTAATGTGGAGGCGGTAATTGAAATTCGGGACGCGTTTTTGCTGGGAAAGTTTTGCCACCCCTTTACTTGTAGAAGGTGGTGTGATTCATTAACACTTAAGGTGGATGTATGGATGGAGTGGAATTATAAATTTGAAACATTTTGTTGGACCTGATTCATAATAACCTCAAGTGAAAATTTCTAGATTTATAATTTATAAATATCTATATATATAAAAAATTTCGACGGTTTTGTTCGAACGCGAATCAATTCAACACGGAATGTCGGATCGGAGCGCTCTTTGCTGCATTGGGTTCGTATAAGCCCAAGGAAGGTTCTTACGCCAAAAAGTGACAACTTTGGCCACTCTGGAACCGATTCCGGAAGATCTGCAGATTGTATGGGAAAAGTTGCGTAAAATCAAATTTTGATCACAGGAGGCTGAATAAGGAAAAAAGCTAAAAACGTCAAGAAGCGAAAAAATGACAAGACGAAGTTTGTCGGGTAAGGCTTGTATTTTATATATTTTTTAGCAGAAGCAAGATTTTTTTCAATTAATAATATTTTGATGAATTTCGCATTCTTTTTAATAATACGCCCTAATCCTCCATTCAAACATTGGAGGAAAACCATTCGTTCCAGACAAAATATTTTTGAAAAATTCAAAATGCACATGATTCTGGGGACCCCAAAACTTTATGCTTCCCCTTAAGTTGAGCCTGCGCAGTCATTTTTGTATTTTTTTGTAGGCCAGTGTAATACATGATTCTCACTGAAAGCTGTACCATTTTTGTGACAGTTATGCTTCTACCAAAAAATTTAGAAAATTCACATTACTTAATTCATGTAAATAATCTTCCTGAAGTTGCACGTCTTTATCCGTTACTGTGGTCTCAAAATCAAATTTGCAAAAAGCATTAAAGCAAATGCAAAAATAAACGCAGGTAGGGGAACTATGTCCTTTCTCAGCCTATTTCTATTATCGGCCTATCAGCACTTTGATCATGAATTACAGCTTTCATAAAGTGTTTTTGACTGTTCCAAAGTAATAAATAGATCAAATAAAAGTGAGTAAGCAGTTCTCCATTGTTGATTCCTCTGAAAATGTTGATTTAATAGCGGCAAACGGCAAAAGTGATGGGAATTGGTCAAACGGCTTAGAATGATTAAAATGGGTATATTCAACCTAGGTAGATAAATTCTCAATACAAAAATTTAAAAAAAATTACAAAAATTACAAAAATTACAAAAATTACAAAAATTACAAAAATTACAAAAATTACAAAAATTACAAAAATTACAAAAATTACAAAAATTACAAAAATTACAAAAATTACAAAAATTACAAAAATTACAAAAATTACAAAAATTACAAAAATTACCTAAATTACAAAAATTACAAAAATTACAAAAATTACAAAAATTACAAAAATTACAAAAATTACAAAAATTACAAAAATTACAAAAATTACAAAAATTACAAAAATTACAAAAATTACAAAAATTACAAAAATTACAAAAATTACAAAAATTACAAAAAACAGCTAAACTGGTATCTATTTTTGAAATAATTGCATATTTTGAACATCTTTTGGCGACAATAAACTGATAAATTTGCTGACTGATGTGTGTTCTGATAAATTTGCTGAATTTCTTCAAAATTTTTCAGGCAATTTAAGAAAGAAATTTTAAAGAGATGAATTTGATAACTGTAACCGGTTTCTTTCTAGGTACTATCGAAGAAGTACATTGGTTTTTTTTATAACTCCATGCACGCTTACATCGTGTATCTTGATGTTTGAAAAATGTACCAGTAAAATTTTCAATATTGTGTTTAATTATTCCCCCCCCCCCAAAAGTCAGGGCCCCTGCTCTCATTTTTCTGTGCTTTGACACCAAATTTCTATTTCTATAAGGATTCGAGCTACAGATCACTGAAAAACGTGTCTAAGTAAAAATCCAGAATAATGATAGCGGTCGAACGGCCATACCGAAACTAGATATCGGAAAATGGACCATGGATTCGTGGTCAGGTACCAAGATTACCCTTTGGGCAAAATTTATTAAAAATCGAAGAGAGGACGAGGCAATGGTAGTGTGAGTTAACAGAGAGTCGTCACAAATTAAAAAAAAACGAACAATATGCTCCTTGAAGTAAAACGATAAACATTTGATGTTTTACCCGTCCTTCATAACATGACAAGAAAACTAGCTTTTTAAAGTAAGAAAAAAATATCTAGAATGCAATCATAGAAACATTGTAAAAATTCATTTATAAAAATTTTAATCATTCATTTTTAATTTTTTTTATTCATTTATAAAATTAAATTGATACTTGAAAAGAGTGAAAATCTGGTATACTTTGACTAGCAATAATAAATTAACTTATTTAAATTTGAAAAGGTGTAAAGATTGTTTCAAATATTTAAAACATTGCTCCCAATTGAATACCTCTCCCACCACGTGGTGTCGCTACGGTCCCATTGGTTCATAAATAAAGATTTTAATATTCAGATAAAACCGGAAAATAAGGCTGGGATTTCCCGTCACACTCAACACCTCCCAAGGAAAAGGAAGAAAAACAGCACCACTCGTCGATATCTCATTACAGGAGGTGGCGTGAGTCAAGTGGCTGATTTCCTCCCTCAGAAAACAACCTGAATGGTACACGTGGCAAATAGGGAGGGAAAACGAGGTAATCTTCACCACACCGGATATCAGGCCTGAAAGGTTACGCAATCTGAAGCGGAATTTGCTGGTGAAAATTTTGTTAGAAAAACAAGAAATTTAAGGAGTTCTGCTTAAATATGTTGGCATGCCATGAGAAAATTACACTTTCAACAAATTAAATCATTGTTTCCGAAGCATTCTGTCAAAATTCCAACCAAAATTGGCAAAAAACAAAAAACAAGACAAACCGGCAGCAATAATTAGCGAACAGAAAAGCAATTCTTTCTCCGTCCGAAATTTACACGTAATTCCTGGCCGGCGAAACGTGAGCAAGATACTTAATGAGCGTTCCTCACTCTTTTTCGAATCTCACTCTCACTCCAGCGTACGAATCACTAATTCACATTTCATCTCACCAACGTCGTCAGCGCCTGGTCAGCAGTTTTTTCCCTTGAATTTTTTCTTCTTTTTTCCGAGAAAAAAAAAACGGCCAGGACGACTAGGACGAGTGGCCACATCCGCAGCATATTATCTTATCTTAATTCTCCGAAAACCGAAATTGCAATAACTTTTGAGCGCACGCGGGCACGACTTTCGCAGTTAATAAAAATGAAGCTTTCTGACGTGATTTGCCAGCGCAAAAGGAGACAGAGACGCGCCCAGGATGTGACGTTTTTTGGCGACTTTTTGGCCAGCACGTAGCATTCATTTGAAAAGTTTGTCCTTGACTGAGAAGGGGGGGGGGGATATTTTTCGCAGCTTGGCGGAATGACAAACAAACTGGTGTAGTGTTGGAATTGCACCGGGAACATCCAGATGGTATTAATTGGTCATCATCGGAAAGAACCGTTAGAAATGTCGGATTTGAAAACTAATTTTTGAATAATAATTTGAACTATTGTTCAAACAATTAGATACAAATTAGTTTTTTTAGTAGCGCAATATTTCTTTAAAAGCTCTCAATCTACATAAATAAAATGTCCAACGTAAGTAAATGGATTATCTCTATACTTCAAAAATGAATAAGGCTTCATCCTACATAGCACGTCACGCTCAAATTCACCCAGAAATTGCCAGAAAAGCAAAAAAAAAATCTTTGACCGAGTTATGAATTTTTGAATCAATTCTGATTTTTTTCAAAAAATCAAAATATTGGTCGCAAAAATTAATCAACTGCAATCAAAAAGTACTTTAATGAAATTTTGATAAAGTGCACCGTTTTCAAGATATAGCCATTTTTTGGAAACTTTTTTGAAAAAAGTCGCAGTTATTCACTTAAAACAAATTATGCCGTTTTTTGAAATGCTGAGAAAATTCTCTATATTTGCTTTTTGAACTTTGTTGATACGACCCTTAGTTGCTGAGATATTGCCATGCAAAGGTTTAAAAACAGGAAATAAGATTTTTTCAGTGTTTCCCAATAAGCCCTCATTTTTTGATCACCAATATCCCGGAAACTGTTGATCCTATTTTCAACTTAAAAAATGAAACATTCGTGAAATTTTTTGAACCTTTCGAAAAACAATATTTAAAAAAATTATATTCAAAAGGGCGTAATATTGAATGTTTGGCCATTTTAAAATGTTATTCTTGATTCAAAAAAGTTTAAATTTTTTTTTGGAAATATCAGAAAATATCACGAATGTTTCATTTTTAAAAGTAGAAAATCGGAACAACAGTTTCCGAGATATTGGTGATCAAAAAATGAGGGCTTATTGGGCAACACTGAGAAAATATCATTTTTCTGTTTTTAAATCTTTGCATGACAATATCTCAGCAATTGAGGATCATTTCAACAAAGTTCAAAAAAGCAAAAAATAGAGAATTTTCTCAGCTCTTCAATAATATTTTTTTCAGAAGTGGGCAAACATGGGCACTAATTTTGAAGAATGAATAACTGCGACTATTTTCCAAAAAAGCTACCCAAAATTTTACTAAAGTACTTTTCAATAGAAAATTTGATTTTACAACGAAAATTAGGTTGAAAAATTATGGTGACCGATATTTTGATTTTTTGAAAAAAATCGGAATTGATTCAAAAACTCATAACCAGGTCAAAGATTTGTTGCCTATTCTGGAAATTTCTGAAAAGTTGGCATTTGATGTCCCCTACGTATCAGAAAATGAAAAATCAAAAGAAAAAATAGTTTTTTTTTATTGCAAATCAAGTTTAAGAGACAAAGCATGGAATTAAAAGTCACCAGTAAAAGTTTTACCGTGTATCATTTTTTTCAGAGTAGTCCTTGTCCATACCTAGAACTTTGCCGAAGACACTAAATCGATCAAAATTTCTTCAAAAGATACAGATTTTTGAATTTCCATAAATCATTTTTGTATGGACAGCTGCCAAATTTGTATGGAAAATTATATGGACAAACTAATGATGCAAAATGGCTTCTTTGGGCATACCAAAGGCACCAAAAAAGTTTCTGCTGGATTATAAAATTAAAAAAATGCTCACCTGGGTTAATGCAGATTTGAAAAGAACAATAAATTTCCAATTAAATGACATGTGCCAAATGTTTTTAAGGTTTAGAATAAAATCATGGAACGAATTGTCATCGCCATCATTCCATACAAATTGAGCATCTATATATATATATATATATATACAGCAATTCCCCACGAAAACAGCATGGAAAAAAACAAAAGTGCTCGGATCGGGCTCAAAATTTTTTTGGGGTTCCCTGGCCGAAATAATTAGACCCGTATTTTTTTGTTTGGCCATTAGGGTGACCTACGCCGTGTTAGGGTGGTCTGAAAAATGGCCATTTTCGTCGATTTTCGCAAAAACCACTTTTTTCGAAAAATCATAACTCCTCGCCATTTTAACCGATTTCAATTGTCTTATACGCAAATGAAAGGTGATAAGTCGGCCTTTCAAAGAAAAATAGTAAGAAGTTTCAAAAATCTAGCCTAACATATGAAAAGGGCGTATGAAACTTTAAAATGCCGTTTTGACGGTGTCTGGACCAAAGAGCCTATGTCTGGAAATATTTTTATCGGATTCCCCGGACATTTTTACATAGCTTACTAAAAAATGGGAGGAGTTCATTAACAGGATTCCGAGATATGATTTTTTGAAAATAAAATCCGTGTTTTTTGACGCGCCGCGCGCAAAACCGGAGAATGACGGAATTGGCAAAAAATCAACTTTTTTCACTAAAACTGCGATAACTTCAAAATTTCAGCAATGAACTATACATGTCTGGGTACCAAAAGTTGCGTCTTTTAATTATAAAAATTTTGGTACCCAAACATCTATAGGTCATCGCTGAAATTTTAAAGTTATCGCAGTTTTAGTGAAAAAAGTTGATTTTTTGCCAATTTCGTCATTCTCCGGCTTTGCGCGCGGCGCGTCAAAAAACACGGATTTTATTTTCAAAAAATCGTACTCGGAATCCTGTTAATGAACTCCTCCCATTTTTTAGTAAGCTATGTAAAAATGTCCGGGGAATCCGATAAAAATATTTCCAGACATAGGCTCTTTGGTCCAGACACCGTCAAAACGGCATTTTAAAGTTTCATACGCCCTTTTCATATGTTAGGCTAGATTTTTGAAACTTCTTACTATTTTTCTTTGAAAGGCCGACTTATCACCTTTCATTTGCGTATAAGACAATTGAAATCGGTTGAAATGGCAAGGAGTTATGATTTTTCGAAAAAAGTGGTTTTTGCGAAAATCGACGAAAATGGCCAGAAAAAAATTGAGCCCCATCCGAGCACTTTTGTTTTTTTTCCATGCTGTTTTCGTGGGGAATTGCTGTATATATTGTATTATTGACGTTTTTAGCTTGTTTGCTAATTCAGCCTCCTGTGATCGAAATTTGATTTTACGCGGCTTTTCCAATACAATCTGCAGATTTTCCGGAATCGGTTCCAGAGTGGCCAAAGTTGTTAATTTTTGGCGTAAGAACCTTCCTTGGACTTATACGAACCCAACGCAACAAAGAGCACCTCCATCCGACATTCCGTGTTGAATTGATTCGCGTTCGAACAAAACCGTCGAAATTTTTTATATATATAGATATATTGATCCTTGCACTGTAACTTGGATGCGGCAAGCACTTTTCTCTCGCACTTTTGACAACAATATTTCCAAAAACTAGGCAACCAGCATTTGTTTATTTACATTTCCAGTCGCAGTTTCCACCAAACTGGACATTCGCACTCTAAAATTGCGATTTACGGGTGAGCAACATCGGCTCGCTTTGATCATTTTTTGAGAAAATTAAAATTTTGCAAGCCGGTTTGACAAGTTGCAATAGTGCGATTGATAGCAATAATTTAGTGCGAAGTTGAAGTTAGTGAGAATTGCGCAATAAATAATTTCGATGGTTTTGTTCGAACGCGGATCAGTTCAATACGGAGCGTCGGATCGAGGTGCTCTTTGTTGCATTAGGTTCGTGTAAGTCCAGTGAAGGTTCTTACGACAAAAAGTGACAACTTTGGCCACTCTGAAACCGATTCCGGAAAATCTGCAGATTGTATAGGAAAAGTTGCGTAAAATAAAATTTTAATCACAGGAGGCTGAACAAGCAAACAAGCTAAAAACGTCAATAAACCAAAAAGGGCAGGACGGAGTTTGCCGGGAAAAGCTTGTTTTACATAAAAGTCTTTTTTTTAGGCTGCAAATTGTTGAAAAATAATGGAAGGGGTCGTACCGCCCCTCCGTCACGAGATATCAAAAAGTGGAGTTCGGATTCGTGATCAGGGACAAAAGTTACCCCTCGGAGCAAAGTTTCACGCACATCGAAAAGGTGTCGGGGCAACTTTTTCCGATTTTGTGGGTGTTGGCGGTAAATAAGCCTCTTACTAAATATGAAATTTAGGATCACCGATTTTACTTAAGCATTACTTTAAAAATTATGCTTAAAATCTAAAATGTTGTCCTTTTTCCTTAACATTACTCAACAATGATTTAAAATATATAAATATTTTTCAGTTGAAATTTCGCAGTACAGTGAAATAAGAGTAAATCTTCTTGATAATCTGAAAAGACACGATTTTGAAAAAAAGTTAAACTTTTCAAAATATACTCGCTCACCTCCATGAATGTTTCCAAATCAATTGGCATGAATCCATCCGTAAAGACCACATGGTTTTGCGCATGAAGCAATAGCAGCTGCAGCATTTTTTGCTCCAGAATCGGCAGCTTGGCCCACGACGTGTTGTAGATTTCGCTGATGAGTTGGTCGTTCTTTAGAGATAGATAGAAACTCATGTTATATCAATATATGAAATCTAATAAAGTGGTTTATATCCCTTACTGATTGACCAATTCTTACCTTACTTGTTATCAATGATCCTAGAAAGCATGCTATACCCAACTGATAGATAGCACACATTATAAAGAGAAATCCATACAATATAAAGAATACTAACTGTTGTCAACACGTAAAGACAAGATACTGCTTCTGCGATCAAGCATCCAAAATTTAAGAAAAATCCTGCTTTCATTAAATCATCTAATTTGATCATGTATCTGAAAAAAACCAAATTCTATATTTGTTTTTTTTTTAATTCAACTTTCCTAACCGGGTGTGCTCGACGTGAATTTCGACCAACTCTTTCAACAATTTTTGGCGTAAAACCGTGTCATCTTTGTCACATAATTCACTCAATTTGGCAAAATAAATCATAATCACTTCGATTTGACCCATGGCATTCATAATCAGGTTGAACAGAAACAAATCCGACGATAAAATTGCTCCCACGGCAAAACACATTTGCAGCGCCTGGTAGGCCAAATTTATCAAATATCCCGTCCATGTGTCACGATCCACTTCTGGAACGTAAAATCCGTAAGGCAGTTCAAACTGACGGTTTGCCACGGAAATCGAGATGGAAAAAAGTATTGTGAAAATTCCAATCATCGAATATGCGCGTTTCAGAATTTCCACCGAGGCTTTGCAGCAGAACGCTGTTTTCGTGAGACTTTCGCGCACTTTTGCAAATTTTGCAGGATTTTCAAAACGTTTTAGATTGTACTGTTGAAGCTCGGCAACGGTTGAACTGGTGAAAACGAATACTTTGATGCCGCACTACAATTTAAGAAGAAATCTTTGATTTTGGTTTTGACTGAGCTTGTCTCAAATGGGTAATTCTCCGCCAACTCACACAGCAGTTGCCCCGACCCCTCTTCGATTTGCGTGAAACTTTGTCCTAAGGGGTAACTTTTGTCCCTGATCACGAATCCGAGGTCCGTTTTTTGATATCTCGTGACGGAGGGGCGGTACGACCGCTTCCATTTTTGAAAATGCGAAAAAAGAGGTGTTTTTCAATAATTTGCAGCCTGAAACGGTGATGAGATAGAAATTTGGTGTCAAAGGGACTATTATGTAAAATTGTACGCCCAATTTGATGGCGTACTCAGAATTCCGAAAAAACCGTATTTTTCATCGAAAAAAACACTAAAAAAGTTTTAAAAATTCTCCCATTTTCCGTTACTTGACTGTAAAAATTTTGGAACATGTCATTTTATGGGAAATTTAATGTTCTTTTCTAATCTACATTGACCCAGATGGGTCATTTTTTCATTTAGAACAAAATTTTTCATTTTAAAATTTCGTGTTTTTTCTAATTTTGCAGGCTTATTTTTTAGAGTGTAACTGTGTTCTACAAAGTTGTAGAGCAGACAATTACAAAAATTTTGATATATAGACATAAGGGATTTGCTTTTAAACATCACGAGTTATTGCGATTTTACTAAAAAAAAGTTTTGAAAAAGTTGGTCTTCATCGATCATGGCCGTTCATGGTTACCTGCGACAGACACGGACGACGAAACAAAGAAAAACGCAAAAAGTAACTTTTTCAAAACTTTTTTTCGTAAAATCGCGATAACTCGTGATGTTTAAAAGCAAATCCCTTATGTCTATATATCAAAATTTTTGTAATTGTCTGCTCTACAACTTTGTAGAACACAGTTACACTCTAAAAAATAACCCTGCAAAGTTAGAAAAAACACGAAATTTTAAAATGAAAAATTTTGTTCTAAGTGAAAAATTGACCCTTCTGGGTCAATGTAGATTCGAAAAGTAGGGGAGAGTGGGGAGACTTGATCCCCGGGGACACTTGATCCCAAGCCTGTATCTCGTCAGCATGTGGGTAACACAATTAGCTTTGTTCTAGAAAGTTGTGCGAAATTGACTAAAACTCATTGTAGAAAACAAAGAAAAACAATAAAAAAATGTTTAGATTGAGCTACACACATTTTTCTAAAAAGTGCTGCAAAAAACTTCGAAGAGATCTTTTTTCTTTGTTTTGATAAGTATAGAAAACACTCAAAAATTACTCAAAAAAATGTTTTTTATACATGAATTGTTTGATAAACATATCAACACCAAAACCCTTACGCATTTGACGTTAAATGTATCGTCATACTATTTTTACAATCAATTGTTTAAAAAAGTACGTTTAGGGAGACTTGATCCCTGCATTTTTACAGTCACTGGAATCAGCCACAAGATTAAATAATTGAGCTGGGTTTTCGTACATAGTTTCCTTTAGTATAGTTGTACATAACTTACTGCAGTGTGCACCATTTTTCAAAAGTTTTGTAAACAAAAATTACCAGCTTTTGTAAACATGCTCAATTTTGGTCTAAAAAAGAAAATTTTATGTTTTTAAATATTTTGCATGCTAAACTTGTTATATTGTGAACATAAACGTACAGGTTTAATGTGAAATTGCTGTAACTTATAGAAAATTATAAGTTTGGATGAATAAAAAATATTTTGCTTAAGATTTTTTCAAAATGTTTAAAGGGGGATCAAATTACCCCCAACATTTTGAAAATGCCGGTTTAAAATATTTTTTTAAAACGCTTGGCATGATTCGAAGAGTTTATCTGATGAAATACCCTTATCAGCCAAACATAGTTGAATGTTCAAGCTTTCAATTCATGCAAAAAGATCATAGTTTTGTGAGAAATTGACAGAGTTATGTGCGATACAAAAAAAGGGGATCAAGTCTCCCCACTCTCCCCTACATTAAATTTCCCATAAAATGACATGTTCTAAAATTTTTTACAGTCGAGTAACGGAAAATGGGAGAATTTTTAAAACTTTTTTAGTGTTTTTTTCGATGAAAAATACGTTTTTTTCGGAATTCTGAGTACGCCATCAAATCGGGCGTCTAATTTTACATAAAAGTCTCTATGACACCAAATTTCTATCTCATCACCGTTTCAGGCTGCAAATTATTGAAAAACACCTCTTTTTTCGCATGTTCAAAAATGGAAGGGGTCGTACCGCCCCTCCGTCACGAGATATCAAAAAACGGACCTCGGATTCGTGATCAGGGACAAAAGTTACCCCTTAGGACAAAGTTTCACGCAAATCGACGAGGGGTCGGGGCAACTTTTCCCGATTTCGAGTGAGTTGGTAGAGAATTACCCAAATATATTATTCAAATTTGAAAATTATTTACAATATTACCATAAAAAAAGCACAAATTACCTGCACACCGATGCTGAAGGTCACAAAGCTGAATGTTACACTTATTAAGTCACCCCATCCGTCCGCAATGCTCCAAATTCCAAACCCAAGAAAAATCACGAAATCAATCATGGAAAAGGCAAACCTTGGATTCAAACGGGTGTAGTTTGGATCGAAGCGACCGATGCCGATCGCGTTGGCATATTTTGTCGTCAAATCGCAAGCGTTTTTGTACATTTTTTCTGGGCTTTGAAACTCCCCCTCCAAATCCTTCCGCCATCGAGAGAAACGTCTTCCCAAGCGCTCCATGTTGGCTCAAACTGAGCAGACTCGCAGTTCGGGATCCGATTTAATATAGCTGTCTGGTAAATTGAATGTTTCTCAACGTTTGAATTTTTAATGCAATGGTAGATTCTTGCAGAGTAAGATTTAATAACTTTCTTATTCGGAGCGATTCTATTCAACACTAGAGGAGAATTAATTATTTATGCACAAATTTCAGTCTGGTGCATTGTCTTAGAGTTAATGTATTTATTAAGAGAACCGATCGCCTGTTTGTTTAGATGAGTATTTCCACATAATTTTTTTTAAAGAAAGCTAAATTTGTGTTATATTGCTGTGAAGTTATGTATGAATATCAACTTAGTGTAAAGAAAGATCTTTAAATTTTTGATTTGCTAATTTTTGTGGGTACATTAAGCTAAATTGATTTTATGTTTTAATTATTTATTGCGTAAAAAAATATTGTCGTCAAAAAAATTAATAAAAAAAATAAATATAAAAATTTAAATAACAAGCCATGGTCTCAACATTTGAATGAAAAAAATGTTTTAGAGTGGATTTGACACCTGCCCAGTTTTTTGCAATCATTTGTTTTCAAAATATCCAAGTATTGGAGAGGTTTTTTTTTCGCCGAAATTTTTTTTGTGGTGCTGTACATTGGAATTTCACAAAGATTGAAAATATTTTTGATCGATCCCAGACATGCTAAACATTTTAAAATCATATTTAGCATGTCTGGGATCGATCAAAAATATTTTCAATTTTTGTGGAATTCCAGTGTACAACACCACAAAAAGCTTTTTTCGGCGAAAAAAATCTCTTCAATACTTGGATGTTTTGAAAACGCAGGAAAATACATTTCAAATTGTTTTCAGTTGGTTTTTCGGACCGATTTTGAAGGGAGGGGGGGGGGGGGTGCATAAACTTTGAAAAATATTTGCAACGGCCTTATTTGAATTAAAAAAAAACTCAGAAAACGTTTTTCCGTGTCCAAATCCGTGCTGAAAAGTCTTTATCAGAACCTGCCACTTTTCCGGAAACACCTAATCGATCAATAAATCTTTTCTCAACGTATTTATTTTTGAATATATTCGTAGTCCCTGAATTTGTTGGGAGACTTGTATGGAAAACCCAACTATTCATAACAGCTTATTTCGACACAAGAAATCAATGGCCAAAGGTGCTTAAAAAAATCAAAATTGAAATTCGTGTAGATTTGTAAAGAGTTACAGAATACTCAGCTGAAAGCAACGCAAAAACACTTTTCTATATTTCAAAGGAATTTCTTTTAACATAATTGTTCTTTCAAATAAACTGAACTAGACAGTTGGTGCAGAAATTCGTTAAATTGAATTATGTCTGGTACAAATTTTATTCAAAGTTTTTGTCTGCCCAAAAAAATCAGGGGGCCAAAAAACATTTTCAAAAATAATCTAAATTTTGCATGTTTGGGGCGATTAAAAAACCTTTAGAATTTTTAAAATGTTCGATGTTGAATGCCACACAATGTTTTTTTTTTTCGCTATAATTTTCATTTTCGTCAAATTTAACATTTTTTGAAAACTAATGATTGCAACAACTGAACTAGTGTAAAATGTATTTAAAAACACTTTTTGATTCAAATGTTGAGACTCTGGCAAATTTTTTTATTTTTTATTGTGTTGCCCCCCCCCTCGACCCAAACCAAAGCCGTGGGACAATAACTTTTTAAATAATTTGCATCGGCCTAAATACAGTGCATTTGAGAGTGACGATCAATTTTCCATGAAAAGGATGCCCCCAACAAGCCCCAAATACAATGTCTTTTTTGAATAGTAAATATTTTCATAGGAAAGATCGGAAAATATATATATATATATACACCATATTCTTGATTTACACAACGAAATGGGGGTGTTTAAATCGAGAATCGTTTAAAAAAAGAATGTCCATGACTTAAATTGAGAATATGACTTAAATTAAGAATCTTTGAGATTTCGTAATTTGTTGCAAAATTTTCAAAATGTATCAATTGTATTTTGTTTAGTAATGTTATTAAAACATTTTAGCATGGTTTTGGAACACCTGGGATGTTCTAGTCCATCCGAAACTTCCGGAAGTTTTGTGCAGCAGGCTAACCGAAGAAACAAGTCGAAGCTTCAAAATTTTGACAACGGATCCTACCCAGACAGCTTCAGTGAGTGCGGTAGGCTACAATGCATTGTGGTAACCACTTATTGGGATGATCTGGGTCATCCAAGGACTCCCTGGAGTCAAGACCGGTGGGTCTACCGCCGTAACAAGCCAGAGGTCGACGGATTTTGACCCCGGAACATACCCACATAGCTTCAGTGAGTATGGTAGACTACTTTACTGATGTGTTGGGATGTCCTGGGTCATCCAAGGACTCCCTGGAGTCAAGACCGGTGGGTCTACCGCCGTAACAAGCCAGAGGTCGACGGATTTTGACCCCGGAACATACCCACATAGCTTCAGTGAGTATGGTAGACTACTTTACTGATGTATTGGGATGTCTTGGGTCATCCAAGGACTCCCTGGAGTTAAGATCTGTGAGTCTACCGCCGTAACAAGCCAGAGGTCGACGGATTTTGACCTCGGGACATACCCGCATAGCTCCAGTGAGTATGGTAGACTACTTTAAAGATCTTTTAGGATGTCCTGGGTCATCAAAGGACACCCTGGAGATAAGATAGACAATCAGATCTTAACTCCAGGGAGTCCTTGGATGACCCAAGACATCCTAAAAGATCATCAAAGTAGTCTACCATACTCACTGAAGCTATGCGGGTAAGTCCAGGGGTCAAAATCCGTCGACCTCTGGCTTGTTACGGCGGTAGACTCACAGATCTTAACTCCAGGGAGTCCTTGGATGACCCAGGACATCCCAACACATCAGCAGAGTAGTCTACCATACTCACGAAGCTATGCGGGTATGTCCCAAGGTCAAAATCCGTCGACCTCTGGCTTGTTACGGTGGTAGATTCACAGATCTAAACTTCAGGGTGTCCTTGAATGACCCAGAACATCCCAACACATCAGCAAAGTAGTCTACCATACTCACGAAGCTATGCGGGTATGTGCCAAGGTCAAAATCCGTCGACCTCTGGCTTGTTACGGCGGTAGATTCACAGATCTAAACTCCAGGGTGTCCTTGAATGACCCAGGACATCCCAACACATCAGCAAAGTAGTCTACCATACTCACTGGAGCTATGCGGGTATGTTCCGGGGTCAAAATCCGTCGACCTCTGGCTTGTTACTGCGGTAGACTCACAGATCTTAACTCCAGGGAGTCCTTGGATGACCCAACACATCAGTAAAGTAGTCTACCATACTCACTGAAGCTATGCGGGTAAGTCCAGGGGTCAAAATCCGTCGACCTCTGGCTTGTTACGGCGGTAGACTCACAGATCTTAACTCCAGGGAGTCCTTGGATGACCCAACACATCAGTAAAGTAGTCTACCATACTCACTGAAGCTATGCGGGTATGTCCAGGGGTCAAAATCCGTCGACCTCTGGCTTGTTACGGTGGTAGACTCACAGATCTTAACTCCAGAGAGTCCTTGGATGACCCAAGACATCCCAACACATCAGCAAAGTAGTCTACCATACTCACTGAAGCTATGCGGGTATGTCCCGAGGTCAAAATCCGTCGACCTCTGGCTTGTTACGGCGGTAGACTCACAGATCTTAACTCCAGGGAGTCCTTGGATGACCCAGGACATCCCAACACATCAGTAAAGTAGTCTACCATACTCACTGAAGCTATGCGGGTATGTTCCGGGGTCAAAATCCGTCGACCTCTTGCTTGTTACGGCGGTAGACCCACCGATCTTGACTCCAGGGAGTCCTTGGATGACTCAGATCATCCCAATAAGTGGGTACAACAATGCACTGTAGCCTACCGAACTCACTGAAGCTGTCTGGGTAGGATCCGTTGTCAAAATTTTGAAGCTTCGACTTGTTTCTTCGGTTAGCCTGCTGCACAAAACTTCCGGAAGTTTCGGATGGACTAGAACATCCCAGGTGTTCCAAAACCATGCTAAAATGGTTATTAAAAAAAAATAACTAAACAAAATACAATTGATTCATTTTGAAAATTCTCCAAAAAATTACGAAGTCCCAAAGATTCTTAATTTAAGTCATATTCTCAATTTAAGTCATGGACATTCTCATGGGTGCACAGCAACGAAGTAGGTTGTTGTCTTCTTATTTCAAAATTGTCAAACTTACGGACCCAATCCTGCAATAACGGGATTGTAAAATTATTCAAACTTTGTTGTGAATTACTTTGTGGACAGTACTTTAGGGGATGAATAAAAAAATATTTCGATAGTACCCGTAGTTTTGAAGATACTAAAATGTCTGTAACAAAAATCTGGGTGCAAAAGCTCTGGTTGATGTGCACCGTTAAGTCATGACTTAAAAAAAGTTGCGTAAATCGAGAATCGTTTATAAAAAGGTGACTTAAAAAAAAAATATGGTGTATACCTTTTTGCAATTCCGTCGTGAAACTGCTTACTTTTCCTGTCATTCTCGAACGACGAAAAAGTCTACTTTTCTATACCAAAAATAACAGAATCAAATAGTAACCCTTTTCAAAACAAATGCTGAAAAGTTGAACTTTTCTGCACTTGTTTGGAAAAGTAATACTTTCCAACATTTTTTCGATTTAAACGATTCATTGATTAAATATATGGGCATTTGACTTATAATTCTGTTCAAAGTGTACGACTCGTGCTGAAAAAATCTTCTTTTTGCAACTTGTTGCATAAACTACTATTTTGATATTGTCAAATAACAAATTGTCACTTTTAATGATTTTATTTTATCTAAAATAATATAAATCCCATCAATTTCCTGAAACATTTATCATGGTGGCGTGCCAAATCAACTCCTCATAATTGAATTATCTGGCCAATTTACGTCATTCCTGCATTCAACCAACGGGGGAGGGAAGGGGTCTTGAATGGTGAGAAACTATTCGCACGTGAGCGATCGACCCGATTCGTGGCAAACTTCCGCCCCAACCGAACACCAATTTGCCCCAAGCCGCCTGGAAGGAGCAAAAGTTAATGATAGACATTTATTTATTGACAGACGGGCGCCTCTTTTGCTCCTGAGGGGGCTTTTCCGTAAGTTTTCCTCGCTCCCCTACGGTCATCAGGAGGGTTGGAGGGGGTTTTTGCAAGCCAAGATAATTGCGGTAATTTATTTCAAGAAATTATAGCGCATCACTGGCAGGTGTGTGTGCGTGCGTGCATGCCCGGGGATTCCAGCAGTTTAACTATCAATAATCCAACCGATTAATATCGGGCAACTAATAGGCCTTGAAGAGCCTCCCCCCCCCGTAATTGCTCAATTTCCGATCGACCAAAGTCAACGTGCATTAATCAAATTGGAGCGCCCACGTGTGGGCGAGGAATTTTGAGCAAACAAGCCGCCTTGTAGAAAATTGCAACACCTCCGGAATGGCGAAAAAATGGTCCTATTTTGGTGCGTTTTACGATTGCTGATGTCGTAAAGTCGGTGTTCCTGAAGGGTGATGAAAAAGTCGTCGTTTTTATTTGGTAGTCAAAAGAGTGAAACTTTTTTTTCTGTTGAGCAGTAAAAACTTACACAGAAAATGGAAATGAAATTGATGGGAAAAATAGATCTCACATGTAATATTGTGCAGATGTACTATATTGTAGAAACGATTCATAGCCACAAAGTCGAATTGTAGGTTTTATATGTACAATAATTATTCCGAGAGCAATTTTCAATTTAGTGTTCAAATTATCAGTTTTCAAATAATGGGGCCAATATGATTCAAGTGCATGATTTAGATATTAGAGTTAAACACTTTTCCCTGAAATAGAATTACAAAAAAAACTAGGACATTATTCAGAAGTTACTTTTCACGTGAAACAACAATTCCAAGAACAACGCTCCAAAATTAGAGTAGAGTGGGGCAAAGGTGCGCACTTAATGGTAATCGTTCTGTCGCTGGTGACCATACAAAATTTTTGATTCGTTGTAAATACCAAATGGTACCCTTGTCCATGGCCTTCAAAACGTAGTACCGTAAACCGAGGTGACTTTGATAGGATTTCAATTGGTTTTAGGAATATTTTCCAACAGGTAAGATTTTTCTCAAGATTTTTATTTTTAAAACCACTACACAAAGGCCACACAAAGTCCATGCACATTTTGGAAAAAAAATGTTTCAATAGTGTCATAGTTTTTCTTGTTAAAATCATATTTAAGATATTCAAACTTTATTTGCACTAAAGTAAATGATATATTTTTTTAAGAAAAAAAAACAATGTTTATATTCAGTCAACTAATTTTATAAGCTTTTTACATACATTACATTACGTATCAATTTCAGTATTGCCTGAAATTTGTAAAAACTAGTTTTGTTTACAAAATTATCGATTTATTTTGCATTTAATACTGAATTCCAAGCACAAATCACAAGTTTTCACATTTTACATGAAATTTGTTCTACTGAAAATGCCTATAAATTTGGAGATTTTTTTTTATTGTGTTTCAAAAACACATATTATTTATTATTTACAAACTTATGTAACCTTCTCCTAGTGGAAAATTGACCAAAGAATCCAAAAATGCATTCCGTTTTTCGATTCAAACTCATGTTCATCGAGAAAATCATGACAACATTATCTTAACTATAGTTAACTAACTTTAAAAACTTTTCAAATTTTTATGACAGGTTGATTTTGAGGTACTTTGAATACTTCTCTACCACGGTCAGTATGATCCTAAACCATTCCGTACGTATTTTAATTGTACTCTTCATTTTGCGGAAAAAATGCAAACCTGTCAAAGTCACCCCGGCTATTAAAGTCACCCCGTTTTACGGTACTAGGATTTACCTCAAATCGTTTACATCTCGAGAACTTTGCTCTATAAAAATGAATTCCGCACCTTTGCCCGTATGTGGGGCAAAGGTGCGCACTATGCGGGGTAAAGTGATTTTTCATTTAATTTTTGTGTAAATGTTAACTTTTCATCAAGTTTTAAAATGGTGGTTCGTTTTTTACCCCAAATAAAGATAATTTTATGGTATAGTTATAACTTTAGACTAAGTAGTACTGATATAACTAAAGTTTAATTTTTAGTGTTGAAAACCTTCCTATTTTCGCATAAGTTATATTTTTTGGTCCTATTTTTGCAGAAATACTATTTTTTGTGATTTTGAATCAATTTTATCAGAAATAAAAGTTATCCAATATATTTGAATATTTTCATGCAAAAATGTATGGAAATTTTAATGCGCCAATGTCAATAATTAAAATTATAAACATTTTTTAAGAAAAAGGAATTGTTTGGTCGTTTAAAGAAAACTATTCGGCACTCCAATTTTTGTTGGAATGCATATGATTTTGTGGAAGTTTAAGGTGAAACGGGACGCCAGTTCTTGAACAACTTCTTTTCAACTTTTAAACCAATTTCTGAACTCGACGGATTGCTTGCTATCGAGGTCTGCAAACAAAAAGAACTTCGTATGGTACGATGCTTCCTAAAACTCAAGTCGTGGTCTCAATATTGCGCTGCCTTCCCGTTTCACCTTAACAAGTAAATTTTCATCTTTAAAAATACTTAACTTATCATGAATTACCTAAATTACCCATTTATAACTTTAAATTACCGATGATTACCAAATAATTAATGAATACCGTAAACAGGGGTGACTTTGATAGCCCGGGGTGACATTGATAGAAATTTGATTTGGCCACTAGTTTTGATACATCCAATGTAACAGTCACATTTTTGCATATATGTTCGATGATAAGCTATCCCTTACTGCTTGCATACTCAAAATTCTCAAAAATGTTTAGATATTAAGTTGACGGCCATTTGAAAAACCTATCAAAGTCACCCCGGGCTATCAAAGTCACCCCAGTTTACGGTAACTGAATTACCACACAAAATCAAAGTAATTAAAAATTATCTGTCAGTCTAAGGCCTTGTAGGAAACCCTTTACTTTTTCCATCACTCAAACGCTTGGGTAGTCATTTGACCCCTTTTTTTTCTTAGAAATGTCATAACTTTTGGTAGAATTGATCAATTTGGATGCTTCCGGTTGCAAAAGATCCAGATTTGTCTATATTTTTGACTGTCAGATGGGTGACAAATATGGTCCACTTTTACCGGAGATATTCCGGATGCCGTTGGGGTACCTCGGCCCTCCTATTTGGGGGTTTGGTCAATACAACAAAAACCATTTCACAGAAAAATGCCGGAAATGATGCAAAACATCAAGGCTTCATTCTAATACATCATCCAGCAAAAATAATTGACATGGTTAAGTCCTACGGGGCACCGGAGCCGGTTCCATTTGGGCACCAATCGACATCAGTTCAGTGAACCCTTTCCGGTTGGGACCTTTTTCGATGCCCGAAGGTCTTGACCATGTCATGTATCTATGCAGGATGATGTATAAGAATGAAGCCTTGATGTTTTGCATCATTTCCGGCATTTTTCTGTGAAATGGATTTTGTTGTATTGACCAAACCCCCAAATAGGAGGGCCGAGGTACCCCAACGGAATCCGGAATATCTCCGGTAAAAGTGGACCATATTTGTCCCCCATCTGACAGTAAACAATATAGCCAAATCTGGATCTTTGCAACCGGAAGCATCCAAATTGGTCAATTCTACCAAAAGTTATGACATTTCTAAGAAAAAAAAAGGGGTCAAATAACTACCCGAGCGTTTGAGCGTTAACTTTTGGAACCAAGGCCTCAAATTTCAATTTTCTTTTTTTTTCAAAATTTGTAAAAAATAGTATTTTTTAGAAAGATGAAAAACTTTCAAAGAAATTTATATTTAAGAAAATCGTTGATAACAATATTTCAAAAGGCGAAAATCATAATCATTACTAACGAAGTAAATTAGCTAGTAATGATTCGATTCAGGATTCGGATTCAGCAGAAATAATCTAGTAGAAATACCTGCTTTGGCCTTAGAGACACGACATACATGCAATTTTGTTTAAACAGTTTATGAAATATATGAATTAAAAAAGCTAAAAACTAACAAGAGTATTGATAAAGAAAAATCAGGAAAGAATAAACACGATAAGAAAAGCTAGTTCAAATGTCGCCTTTACTGAACATCTAAACCTGTTGAAGTAAAGTCCATTGGATTCCAGGATAAAACGTCCTATTTTCTATGGTCGTCAACGTCTATTTCGCAACACACAAAGTCATTCCAACATTTTTATGTATTCTCAAGAGTGGAAACCTCTTCTTCTGCTACTATAGAAACGAACTTTTGCCAGGACACGCACTTCTGTTCACTTTCAGCAGTGTGTTATGTACTAATCAAAATGCTAGAAGCCAAAAGAGATCCATCTTGCTTCGCTTCCTTCGTTGGTTGGTTTTGGGTCCTTTGGCTGTGCTTTCCAGGGTGCGCCGCACATTATATCCATCACTGTTCCGCGCCGGGAAGGTCGTCTAGCGGAGACTCGATCCACGGTGGGTTTAGCTGTTTTGAAATTCAGGGTTAAATTTTGTTCTCAATGTTGAAAGGTTTTGCAGAGTAGAAGGAATTTTTAACTTTTGAATTTCACAAAATAAAATAAATAATGGATGTCATCAGAATTAAAAATTTTAGCAAAAAAAAAGTCGTCAAATTGGTACAGGAACACCGTGCAATTATCTTAATCTTATTTCGATCCAAGGCCCACCATGCCCGTTGGGGTGGATGGGTTTGTTTCCGCCCCTTTATTTCAGCCTCGGTGGGATTTCGGTGCGTAGGAGGCGTTTCCATTAATTGTTTATGTGATGTTTTGCGGGTGCGTGTGCTAGCACACATACAGAAACCCTCCCCCCAATTGTGAATTTGACACGTGGCCAAATCATCCCCGCACAGGTACACAGGTTCCTAAATCATTTCGACCGGACCAACTTGGCCGATTGACGACTAGATGGCGCTAACTTGGCGTAGTGTAAATAGCATAAATTTAGGCGTGAGGTAAAGGAAAAACCACCGCAAGCCAATCACGGACGCGCCCGGTGGTCAGGACATATCAATTACGGGAAAACCACCGTAATGCATTAAGGCTTGGGTTTGGGGCCAAGTCAAGTTGTGGGCCTTCCACCAAAACGGAGGTGCCAATTAAATTGTTTAGTCGCCACCGTGGCTGGGTCGGTCGTCGCCAGTTATGC
Organism: Culex pipiens pallens; assembly: GCF_016801865.2. Taxonomy (NCBI): domain Eukaryota; kingdom Metazoa; phylum Arthropoda; class Insecta; order Diptera; family Culicidae; genus Culex; species Culex pipiens. Next base: position 137,013,981 of record NC_068938.1, on the reverse strand, counting down.
GCCCCTGGATTGCTGCAGCAGTTCGTGTGGCGTGATTTAGCTCTGATGGCCAACTTGGATGCGAATTAAAAACTTTGATGGGCGCCACCCTGACCCGAGGGGCAGTTTGGGTAAGCTGGATACTAAATACTAAATACTAAATACTAAATACTTAATACTAAATACTAAATACTAAATACTAAATACTAAATACTAAATACTAAATACTAAATCCAAAATCCTAAATCCTAAATCCTAAATCCTAAATACTAAATACTAAATACTAAATACTAAATACTAAATACTAAATACTAAATACTAAATACTAAATACTAAATACTAAATACTAAATACTAAATACTAAATACTAAATACTAAATACTAAATACTAAATACTAAATACTAAATACTAAATACTAAATACTAAATACTAAATACTAAATACTAAATACTAAATACTAAATACTAAATACTAAATACTAAATACTAAATACTAAATACTAAATACTAAATACTAAATACTAAATACTAAATACTAAATACTAAATACTAAATACTAAATACTAAATACTAAATACTAAATACTAAATACTAAATACTAAATACTAAATACTAAATACTAAATACTAAATACTAAATACTAAATACTAAATACTAAATACTAAATACTAAATACTAAATACTAAATACTAAAAACTAAATACTAAATACTAAATACTAAATACTAAATACTAAATACTAAATACTAAATACTAAATACTAAATACTAAATACTTAAATAAAATCTTACCCCACAGCCAAAAACCTCACAAACAAAAATGTCGACCTGGAAGCTATAATCAAATGAGCGTGCAAAAACTGCATTCACCGGGAGAGTCTGGCCGGAATGGAACCTGCAATAAAGCATTTTATTCCGCTGCGGAGAGGACCAAAGGCTAATACCTGGGCAATTAGCGAAATTAAACCCGGTGAAAAGTTTGACTCCGAGGCGGCTGTTTGGCGCGAGCGGTTTTGTCGAGTTTTTCGATTTATCGCCAAACGGTGGTGAAACTTTTGTGGTTTTATATTGGGATTGAATTTGCAAATTGAGTTGAAAAACGATCATAGCATGACAAAATCATAAAATCATAAAAACATAACATCATAAAATCATAAATTCATAAAATCATAAAATCATAAAATCATAAAATCATAAAATCATAAAATCATAAAATCATAAAATCATAAAATCATAAAATCATAAAATCATAAAATCATAAAATCATAAAATCATAAAATCATAAAATCATAAAATCATAAAATCATAAAATCATAAAATCATAAAATCATAAAATCATAAAATCATAAAATCATAAAATCATAAAATCATAAAATCATAAAATCATAAAATCATAAAATCATAAAATCATAAAATCATAAAATCATAAAATCATAAAATCATAAAATCATAAAATCATAAAATCATAAAATCATAAAATCATAAAATCATAAAATCATAAAATCATAAAATCATAAAATCATAAAATCATAAAATCATAAAATCATAAAATCATAAAATCATAAAATCATAAAATCATAAAATCATAAAATCATAAAATCATAAAATCATAAAATCATAAAATCATAAAATCATAAAATCATAAAATCATAAAATCATAAAATCATAAAATCATAAAATCATAAAATCATAAAATCATAAAATCATAAAATCATAAAATCATAAAATCATAAAATCATAAAATCATAAAATCATAAAATCATAAAATCATAAAATCATAAAATCATAAAATCATAAAATCATAAAATCATAAAATCATAAAATCATAAAATCATAAAATCATAAAATCATAAAATCATAAAATCATAAAATCATAAAATCATAAAATCATAAAATCATAAAATCATAAAATCATAAAATCATAAAATCATGAAATCATAAAATCATAAAATCATAAAATCATAAAATCAAAAAATCAAAAAATCATAAAATCATAAAATCATAAAATCATAAAATCATAAAATCATAAAATCATAAAATCATAAAATCATAAAATCATAAAATCATAAAATCATAAAATCATAAAATCATAAATTCATAAAATCATAAAATCATAAAATCATAAAATCATAAAATCATAAAATCATAAAATCATAAAATCATAAAATCATAAAATCATAAAATCATAAAATCATAAAATCATAAAATCATAAAATCATAAAATCATAAAATCATAAAATCATCAAATCATCAAATCATAAAATCATAAAATCATAAAATCATAAAATCATAAAATCATAAAATCAAAAAATCATAAAATCATAAAATCATAAAATCATAAAATCATAAATCATAATCGTGAGTTATTGAAATATTTTTGGATTATGGAATTTAAAAATTACTGTATCTCGAAGCCGTTGTATCGTATCAAAAAGTGGCCAAAAACAAACTTTTAGGAAATTGGACGGGCTTTCCGAAAAATACACTGAAATAAAAACACACGCCAGTTCTATGAGATTTTATGATTTTTAATTCTAAAAATTAAATTTCAAGGTGATGTCACGATTTATTTTCGATCAATATTTTTGAGAAAATAGCCTAAGATGTTACAAAAAGACTAACGAAAAATGCAGGATGGTATATCTCTTCAAGAAAATATAAAAATCATTTACTGAAAATGTTTTTTTTTTTTGAAAAGTGGTCCAAACGTCAAAATTTTTAAAAACCGATCGTGGTAATCGATTTCTCACACATTTTTACATAAAGTCTCCATATAGACTATTGACCTATGCCCAATCCTTGGAAAGATACAGCGGTTTTAAAAATAAAAATGTTGAAATAGTAGGTTTTTTGGTGGTTTTTGGCAATTTCCATATGGGACCATCCATAAACCACGTGGACAACTTAGGGGGGGGGGGGGGTTCGGCGATTGTCCACGCTCCATACAAAAAAGATTTTATTTGTATGGAAATTGTCCACGATGGGGGGGGGGGGGGGGGGGTTGAGAATTCCAAAAAAGTGTCCACGTGGTTTGTGGATGGTCCCATATGACAGACTTGGTTTTTTAGTTTCGTAAATATTCTTACCGGAAATTTCGTCCAATTTCCCATAAGTTTGCCTTTTTCAAATTCCTGATTTGAGCTGGAATTGTTCAAAATCATAAAATCATAAATTTATTACAAAAATCGAAATCGGAGAAAGTTGCACAAATCTCGTAAAACTTTGTCCTAAAAGGTAATTTTAGTCCCTAATCACGAATCCGAGATCCGTTTTTCAATATCTTGTGACGGAGGTTCTGTAGGACCCCTTCTTTCTTATAACATGCGAAAAAATACGTTTTTGCAATTCCGTCGTTAAACTACTTACTTTTCCTGTCATTCTTGAACGACGAAATAGCCTACTTTTCTGTACCAAAAATAACAGAATCGAATAGCAACACTTCAAAATAAATGCTGAAAAGTTCTACTTTTACAAATGTTTTGATTTTTTTAGAAAATGTGTTGTGCGCTTCAGCGAAACTTTTCGTAAATAAATTGGAAACTAGGGTAATTATTTTTTTTTAATCTGTTTAATTGCTCTAAAAACACGTTTTTAAAAAACGTACAGGAACCTACCCAATCATGCTTTACAAAAATATAAATCTCAAGACAAGTCGTTTGAAAAATTGTATAAATAAGTTTAAAGTGGTGATAATTAAAATTGTCAGTGGAAATAATATATAAAAATATTTTTTTTAATCGAAAATATATTTTTGTCAACAACAGCATATGTACAATCTAAGTATAACATTACAAAAATAGTAATTATCCCTCGTCAATTCTTGATCTTTTTAACCGTGTTGAACTGATGACTCAGCTTATGCTTCTCCAGGTGATCCTTTCGCCCAAACACCTTGCTGCAAATATCACAACCATGGGGAGCTTTCCCGTGCTTCAGCGCCAAATGCCGTTCCATGTCGAACTCGTGCATAAACCGCTTAGGACACCCATCGACTCTACAGGCAAACGGTTTATTCTCCGTCGAGTGTCGCTCCCGATGCTTCTGCATTTCTTCAAGCAGGTCAAATCGCTTGCCGCAAATCTCACAACCGTGAACCTTGATCCCCGTGTGATGGGTGTTGGCATGCTGCCTGAGTCCTCGCTGACTTCGGAAGTTCCTTTTGCACTTGTCACAGTAGAATTCTCCCGGGATAACCGCACCACGTGGCAACGTGATCTTCCTGCCACGTGCCTTTTTGACTTGGGCTTGGGGGTTGGCTGTGTCGTTGATTACTAAATCGACGATTTCAGCTGACGAAGCTTCCGAAGATGCTGGTGACGGAGAGCGGCTTTGCTCGTTATCGGATTGATCTATTGTCATCGACGACTGGATATTGCTGGGGTTGGCTTCCGATGAGGGCTCAGTATTCCCTTCGATTTCCATGCTTGGCAGTTCAATGGGAACTTTAGTTGACTCCACGAAACTTATCGAAACAATTGTTGGCAAATGTAACTCATTGCTGGCGGAGACATCCTCTGCCAAGTGCAACAAATCGTTATCCTTGAGCTCGTCGTCGTAGAACGAGAGTCCGAACTTTGCCATCGTTTTCAGATCGAAATTCATGATGCTGGATAGTGTTTTGGTTGGGTGAGCTGGTAGACTTGCGGTGGTTGTTTGATGAAGGTATGCTCTAGCAGACAATTTTTATACTAAATTGTTTAAGATACCTAGTAGATATGGGAAATATTTTGCCTGGGCTGTTGGGTACCTTCTATTTACTTCTTGCACCTATACGAATGCTTGGTACCTATTTTAAAGCATTACAATTGATTGTATGAATTTGCTTCCGACAACAATTTTGCTCTGCCTAATTTGATTAAATGATCTTTTTCATCAAAAGTTAATACAAAAATCATCTGAGATATTTTTTAAGCAAAACTTTTTGATATAATCATAAATTTCCTTAGGTTATTTCCTCACTATCTCTTCCAAAATCGATTGCTATCCTAAATTGAAAACAAGCCACCATCCATCACACGTGTCGTCGTCCCTCGCCCATTGCTCACGCTGTCTTGACTCCATAATCACCTCCCTCCACCCCCTAGCTCTAACACAAAATCCAATAATTCACCATTCACGCACTGTTAACCCCTAAACAGGACTCGAATTATGTGCCCTGACAGGCGACATTAACAATACACTGACAGTCGTCGTCGCGGTGGAAAAACTGCACAAAAAAAACACAACCTCATTTGGTATTCTTGCTTCGCAATGTACTACGGATGTCCTTCGCGTCCCGGGGACAACTTCTACCTGCTCTAACATTTACAAAAAAAGTACTTACTCAAATTCCATGAGATGTGACTTTCATTGTTTTTTTTCTTCTCCGTTCTCCAACTGTCACGACTAATGTGTGTCACCACCCGAAAAAAAGGGCAAGTTAATTAAAATTTGAGACGCACTCTCATCGAGAAAATGAAAGACCATTTCACCATTTAATTAAAATTATGTTAATTTCGGATGTGTCCGGCATCGCCAACAGCGGATCTCATTCCGGAACTTCCGATTATTCCCGCGACGACTATTGTCCGAACTTGGAGTTGGGAGATGACTTGCGTCTTCTTTCGAGGAAGTCACGAGGCTGCTTGTTATCTGCGGGATTAATTGGTGACAAGCAATTTGTCAAATTTATTGACTTGGAAATGAATTTTGGAGGATCTTTTATTGAAACGATTTAACGAGCTGTTAAATGCGGATAATTGAATTCAAACGTTGTTTTCTTGAGGTGGAATTTACTTTAACAAGCCATTCTCTTATTAATTTGTTTCTGAAAGTTGTAATTTTCATCTCAGTGATTTGCACAGAATAACTAACAGAGAAGAACTTAGAACGTACCGTAAAACGGGGTGACTTTGATAGGTTTGAGATTTTTCCGCAAAATGAAGAGTACAAATGAAATACGTACGGAATGGTATGGAATCATACTGACCATGGTAGAGAAGTGCTCAAAGTACCTGAAGAAGAACTTTTCATAAAATTTTAAAAAGTTTAAAAAATTAGTCAAGTATTTCAAAATTCTCAAAGTGTCACGATTTTCTCAATGAACATGATTTTGAATCGGAAAACGGAATGCATTTTCGGATTCTTTGGACAATTTTCTTCTAGGAGAATGTAAAATAGGTTTGTAAATAATAAATAATGTGTGTTTTTGAAACATAACATAAAAAAATCTCCAAATGTACAGGCAATTTCAGTTGAACTTATTTCATATAAATTGTGAAAAATTGTGATTCGTGCTTATAATCAAGTACAAAATGCAATATAAATCAAAAATTTTATGAACATTGCTATATTTACAAATTTGAGGCAAAATTCCAACTTTTAAACAATTTTACCTAAAATTTATATGTATTTGATTGAAAAGCTTAAAAACTAAGTTAACGAAATAAAAACATTGATTTTTTTTTTCTTAAAACTTATATCAGCAACCGTAGTCATGGTACATTTGACGTAAAAATAGTGTTTGAACACTTTAAATCTGATTTTGACAAGAAAAACTATGACTATCAAAGACACCCCGGAATTTAAACTAAGAATTTTTAACGTAACTATTTTTCTAAACAAAAACTTTTTTTCAAAACTACTGCATGGACTTTGTGTGGCTCAACCCAGTTTTGAAAATAATAATCTTCAGAAAATCCTTACCAGTTGGAAATTATTCAAAAATAAATTGAAAACCTATCAAAGTCACCCCGGTTTACAATACTTGAAATAAAGTGGAGTTTTTTTTTTTGCAAATACTCGTTTTTCTATCCAAAAGACTTGCGGAACAATAATTGAATGATCAAGTTTTGTATTATAGTATTTTAGTATTTAAGTATATTAGAATTTTAGTGTTTTGGTATTTTAGTATTTTAGTATTTTAGTATTTTATTATTTTAAGTATTTTAGTATTTCAGTATTTAAGTATTTTAGTATTTTAGTATTTTAGTATTTTAGTATTTTAGTATTTTAGTATTTTAGTATTTTAGTATTTTAGTATTTTAGTATTTTAGTATTTTAGTATTTTAGTATTTTAGTATTTTAATATTTTAGTATTTTAGTATTTTAGTATTTAAGTATTTAAGTATTTTAGTATTTTAGTATTTTAGTATTTTAGTATTTTAGTATTTTAGTATTTTAGTATTTTAGTATTTTAGTATTTTAGTATTTTAGTATTTTATTATTTTAGTATTTGAGTATTTGAGTATTTTAGTATTTTAGTATTTTAGTATTTTAGTATTTTAGTATTTTAGTATTTTAGTATTTTAGTCTTAAGTATTTTAGTATTTTAGTATTTTAGTATTTTAGTATTTTAGTATTTTAGTATTTTAGTATTTTAGTATTTTAGTATTTTAGTATTTTAGTATTTTAGTATTTTAGTATTTTAGTATTTTAGTATTTTAGTATTTTAGTATTTTAGTATTTTAGTATTTTAGTATTTTAGTATTTTAGTATTTTAGTATTTTAGTATTTTAGTATTTTAGTATTTTAGTATTTTAGTATTTTAGTATTTTAGTATTTTGGTATTTTAGTATTTTAGTATTTTAGTATTTTAGTATTTTAGTATTTTAGTATTTTAGTATTTTAGTATTTTAGTATTTTAGTATTTTAGTATTTTAGTATTTTAGTATTTTAGTATTTTAGTATTTTAGTATTTTAGTATTTTAGTATTTTAGTATTTTAGTATTTTAGTATTTTAGTATTTTAGTATTTTAGTATTTTAGTATTTTAGTATTTTAGTATTTTAGTATTTTAGTATTTTAGTATTTTAGTATTTTAGTATTTTAGTATTTTAGTATTTTAGTATTTTAGTATTTTAGTATTTTAGTATTTTAATATTTTAGTATTTTAGTATTTTAGTATTTTAGTATTTTAGTATTTTAGTATTTTAGTATTTTAGTAGTTTAGTATTTTAGTATTTTAGTATTTTAGTATTTTAGTATTTTAGGTCAGTTGAAAAAGAATCGCGCGATTGAAAAGTTCTTTTTTTGGTTTGCTTTGTTTCGGGCGCGTTTTTGGGGGGAATTGGAACGACTGCGGAAAGAGGAAGAGTTTCGAATGTTCGAGAGGTTTCATCGGTGTGTGTGTGTGCGCCGCAGAGGCACACAAAGTGGAGCGAAAAAAAGAATCGCCGTCAGTTGAAAAAGAATCGCGCGATTGAAAAGTTCTTTTTTTGGTTTGCTTTTTTTTTTCGCGCTGACATATAGGATAGACCATTAGAGCGCGTTTTTGCATATTTTTTTTATTCGATTGTGAGTAGCGAGACCTCGCGGTTACTTTGCAACGTGTTTTCCGAGCCTTTCATTTGTTTTTTTTTCATAAGTCCTTCTTTTATCATCGTTGATTGGAAGGCACGCCGCCGGTTTAGTTCGTTTAAGTTATTGCTTTAATTTCATTAGAATCGGTTACGTAGTGTCCTGTTTTCTTTTTGTTGATAATCGTGGATCGTAATAATTTATTCCAACTGGCAGTTCTAGTATTAACTCATCAAACTATCGATTTTATGAAGAGTAAAGCGTTTTTTATTTACTATTTTTTGAAACTTGCACGCGTTATCTAAATTGTACAATTAGTAAATATATACTGATAAGTCCAGCCCATAGCACTACTGCTCGGTTGGCACGCGTTCGATTTAAAAAACTGCCTAAGATTTAAATTTTTCAACCGATAAACAAAATGCTCATGGTCACATCACTGCCACTCGTGAATCCTGACCTCATACCCATCTACTAACCCCCTCAAAACTCATGTGATACTTTGTCGGAGAAGCAGTCGATTGGGCGGTCTCTATCACTCAAGTATCGGACTAACATTCCCATCCACTTCCCCGTGACTCTACCATTGGTCGTGGCCGGCGCCGGTATTGATCAGCATGATAGGGGCCTTTGAGAAGTTGCGAAGCGAGGAAAGATAGCACCCACTCATCTTCCACGGCTCGTGGATGTAACTTCTGGAGGTCCTGGCCAATAACGGAGTAGCAACTGCGGGTGGGCACCTATGCTTATGCTTATGCTTATTTTAGTATTTTAGTATTTTAGTATTTTAGTATTTTAGTATTTTAGTATTTTAGTATTTTAGTATTTTAGTATTTTAGTATTTTAGTATTTTAGTATTTTAGTATTTTAGTATTTTAGTATTTTAGTATTTTAGTATTTTAGTATTTTAGTATTTTAGTATTTTAGTATTTTAGTATTTTAGTATTTTAGTATTTTAGTATTTTAGTATTTTAGTATTTTAGTATTTTAGTATTTTAGTATTTTAGTATTTTAGTATTTTAGTATTTTAGTATTTTAGTATTTTAGTATTTTAGTATTTTAGTATTTTAGTATTTTAGTATTTTAGTATTTTAGTATTTTAGTATTTTAGTATTTTATTATTTTAGTATTTTAGTATTTTAGTATTTTAGTATTTTAGTATTTTATTATTTTAGTATTTTAGTATTTTAGTATTTTAGTATTTTAGTATTTTAGTATTTTAGTATTTTAGTATTTTAGTATTTTAGTATTTTAGTATTTTAGTATTTTAGTATTTTAGTATTTTAGTATTTTAGTATTTTAGTATTTTAGTATTTTAGTATTTTAGTATTTTAGTATTTTAGTATTTTAGTATTTTAGGTTTTTAGTATTTTAGTATTTTAGTATTTTAGTATTTTAGTATTTTAGTATTTTAGTATTTTAGTATTTTAGTATTTTAGTATTTTAGTATTTTAGTATTTTAGTATTTTAGTATTTTAGTATTTTAGTATTTTAGTATTTTAGTATTTTATTATTTTAGTATTTTAGTATTTTAGTATTTTAGTATTTTAGTATTTTAGTATTTTAGTATTTAAGTATTTTAGTATTTTAGTATTTTAGTATTTTAGTATTTTAGTATTTTAGTATTTTAGTATTTTAGTATTTTAATATTTTAGTATTTTAGTATTTTAGTATTTTAGTATTTTAGTATTTTAGTATTTTAGTATTTTAGTATTTTAGTATTTTAGTATTTTAGTATTTTAGTAGTTTAGTATTTTAGTATTTTAGTATTTTAGTATTTTAGTATTTTAGGTCAGTTGAAAAAGAATCGCGCGATTGAAAAGTTCTTTTTTTGGTTTGCTTTGTTTCGGGCGCGTTTTTGGGGGGAATTGGAACGACTGCGGAAAGAGGAAGAGTTCCGAATGTTCGAGAGGTTTCATCGGTGTGTGTGTGTGCGCCGCAGAGGCACACAAAGTGGAGCGAAAAAAGAATCGCCGTCAGTTGAAAAAGAATCGCGCGATTGAAAAGTTCTTTTTTTGGTTTGCTTTTTTTTTCGCGCTGACATATAGGATAGACCATTAGCGCGCGTTTTTGCATATTTTTTTTTATTCGATTGTGAGTAGCGAGACCTCGCGGTTACTCTGCAACGTGTTTTCCGAGCCTTTCATTTGATTTTTTTTCATAAGTCCTTCTTTTATCATCGTTGATTGGAAGGCACGCCGCCGGTTTAGTTCGTTTAAGTTATTGTTTTAATTTCATTAGAATCGGTTACGTAGTGTCCTGTTTTCTTTTTGTTGATAATCGTGGATCGTAATAATTTATTCCAACTGGCAGTTCTAGTATTAACTCATCAAACTATCGATTTTATGAAGAGTAAAGCGTTTTTTATTTACTATTTTTTGAAACTTGCACGCGTTATCTAAATTGTACAATTAGTAAATATATACTGATAAGTCCAGCCCATAGCACTACTGCTCGGTTGGCACGCGTTCGATTTAAAAAACTGCCTAAGATTTAAATTTTTCAACCGATAAACAAAATGCTCATGGTCACATCACTGCCACTCGTGAATCCTGACCTCATACCCATCTACTAACCCCCTCAAAACTCATGTGATACTTTGTCGGAGAAGCAGTCGATTGGGCGGTCTCTATCACTCAAGTATCGGACTAACATTCCCATCCACTTCCCCGTGACTCTACCATTGGTCGTGGCCGGCGCCGGTATTGATCAGCATGATAGGGGCCTTTGAGAAGTTGCGAAGCGAGGAAAGATAGCACCCACTCATCTTCCACGGCTCGTGGATGTAACTTCTGGAGGTCCTGGCCAATAACGGAGTAGCAACTGCGGGTGGGCACCTATGCTTATGCTTATGCTTATTTTAGTATTTTAGTATTTTAGTATTTTAGTATTTTAGTATTTTAGTATTTTAGTATTTTAGTATTTTAGTATTTTAGTATTTTAGTATTTTAGTATTTTAGTATTTTAGTATTTTAGTATTTTAGTATTTTAGTATTTTAGTATTTTAGTATTTTAATATTTTAGTATTTTAGTATTTTAGTATTTTAGTATTTTAGTATTTTAGTATTTTAGTATTTTAGTATTTTAGTATTTTAGTATTTTAGTATTTTAGTATTTTAGTATTTTAGTATTTTAGTATTTTAGTATTTTAGTATTTTAGTATTTTAGTATTTTAGTATTTTAGTATTTTAGTATTTTAGTATTTTAGTGTTTTAGTATTTTAGTATTTTAGTATTTTAGTATTTTAGTATTTTAGTATTTTAGTATTTTAGTATTTTAGTATTTTAGTATTTTAGTATTTTAGTATTTTAGTATTTTAGTATTTTAGTATTTTAGTATTTTAGTATTTTAGTATTTTAGTATTTTAGTATTTTAGTATTTTAGTATTTTAGTATTTTAGTATTTTAGTATTTTAGTATTTTAGTATTTTAGTATTTTAGTATTTTAGTATTTTAGTTTTTTAGTATTTTAGTATTTTAGTATTTTAGTATTTTAGTATTTTAGTATTTTAGTATTTTAGTATTTTAATATTTTAGTATTTTAGTATTTTAGTATTTTAGTATTTTAGTATTTTAGTATTTTAGTATTTTAGTATTTTAGTATTTTAGTATTTTAGTATTTTAGTATTTTAGTATTTTAGTATTTTAGGTCAGTTGAAAAAGAATCGCGCGATTGAAAAGTTCTTTTTTTGGTTTGCTTTGTTTCGGGCGCGTTTTTGGGGGGAATTGGAACGACTGCGGAAAGAGGAAGAGTTTCGAATGTTCGAGAGGTTTCATCGGTGTGTGTGTGTGCGCCGCAGAGGCACACAAAGTGGAGCGAAAAAAAGAATCGCCGTCAGTTGAAAAAGAATCGCGTGATTGAAAAGTTCTTTTTTTGGTTTGCTTTTTTTTTTCGCGCTGACATATAGGATAGACCATTAGAGCGCGTTTTTGCATATTTTTTTTATTCGATTGTGAGTAGCGAGACCTCGCGGTTACTTTGCAACGTGTTTTCCGAGCCTTTCATTTGTTTTTTTTTTCATAAGTCCTTCTTTTATCATCGTTGATTGGAAGGCACGCCGCCGGTTTAGTTCGTTTAAGTTATTGCTTTAATTTCATTAGAATCGGTTACGTAGTGTCCTGTTTTCTTTTTGTTGATAATCGTGGATCGTAATAATTTATTCCAACTGGCAGTTCTAGTATTAACTCATCAAACTATCGATTTTATGAAGAGTAAAGCGTTTTTTATTTACTATTTTTTGAAACTTGCACGCGTTATCTAAATTGTACAATTAGTAAATATATACTGATAAGTCCAGCCCATAGCACTACTGCTCGGTTGGCACGCGTTCGATTTAAAAAACTGCCTAAGATTTAAATTTTTCAACCGATAAACAAAATGCTCATGGTCACATCACTGCCACTCGTGAATCCTGACCTCATACCCATCTACTAACCCCCTCAAAACTCATGTGATACTTTGTCGGAGAAGCAGTCGATTGGGCGGTCTCTATCACTCAAGTATCGGACTAACATTCCCATCCACTTCCCCGTGACTCTACCATTGGTCGTGGCCGGCGCCGGTATTGATCAGCATGATAGGGGCCTTTGAGAAGTTGCGAAGCGAGGAAAGATAGCACCCACTCATCTTCCACGGCTCGTGGATGTAACTTCTGGAGGTCCTGGCCAATAACGGAGTAGCAACTGCGGGTGGGCACCTATGCTTATGCTTATGCTTATTTTAGTATTTTAGTATTTTAGACCTTTTTGGTTTTGGCGAGCAGTCTTGTCGAGAAAGAAAAACAGATTTTCTCTACTTCACCGACGTTTCGGCCTTTATTTTGAGGCCTTCTTCAGGGGGTTTACTAAAAATGTTCAGCTTTTACAATTTGTGTGTGTTTGGTTGTGTTTTGTGTACTTACTAGTTGTCTGTTTCTTGTCAAAAATGTTTTAGTCCTATTGTTAAACTGTCTTTTACGTTTGCTGCACATCACTGTTTAAAGAATTAATTTAATATTGTTTTGTAAACTATTGTAAAATACTAACATGTTTGTCCAAATAAATTGTTGTAAAACAACATTCAACTGCTGGGTCACTTTGTACTGTACAACGTCTAATTGCTAACTGTCAGGTGGATTGGTTCAGTTGTGATTGTGTTGTGTGTTTTTGTTTTGGTTTTGTGTTTGTGTAGGGCATGTAGTATTCCAGCGTATGTGCTGTTCAGGCCATCGGTGTCGGTCCTCTTGTTGACAGTGTCAGCTGTGTTGTGGATCCAGATCATCTCCAAGAGAGGGAGAGATGATCTCTTGAAGGACTGGTCCAGTATTTTGGCTTGTGTTGTATCGAACCGGTGGCCGGTATCGATACAATGGGACACAAGCGCGGTTTTTTCCTTGTGAGCCTGAACCTCTACGTCGGTGTACGTGTGGCCGGACTGGATCAGCTGGTCCAGTTTGTTTACATCGCTGCGATGGCCAGACAGCCTGTTTTTGAGCAGGTTGCTGGTCATGCCGATGTATCTACACTCACACTGGTCACATTTGATGCAGTAGATCACGTTGTGTTGGTTCAGCATTGGGATCGGGTCCTTGATCCGTGTGTAGAGGTTGTTGACAGTGTGAGTGGATCTGGATGCTACTACGATGTTCGGGTAGTCTTGTTGTAGTAGTTTGGCAATGCGGGGTGTAAGTGTTGGGATGTAAGGAATGGATCTGTATGTTTGGGGTTCTTCGGAATTAGGGTGATTGGGTCTATTTTGGGGATTAGGATTGTTTTTGCGGTTGAGGCATCTATTGATTAATGAGCGGGGATAGTCGTTTAGGGAAAGGTATTTGTGAACTATTTGTCTTTTTTCCTTGTCTGTTTTGTTGGTGGTGAGATTGTAAACACGGTTGATAAAATTGGTTGCAATATTGATTTTTTGGGGAAGAGGATGAATGGATAGGAAGTTAAGGAGGCGGCCTGATGCAATCTCTTTCGTGTACCACTCTGTCCGAATGGTACCATCTGCTTGTCTTACCAGTGTCATATCGAGGTATGGGAGTCTCCCGTCTCGCTCAACCTCGTAGGTGAACTGGATGCTGTCGTGGTATGCGTTGAAAGCGGCCAGAACTTCCTCGATCTTGTTCACAAATACCTTTCCCTAAACGACTATCCCCGCTCATTAATCAATAGATGCCTCAACCGCAAAAACAATCCTAATCCCCAAAATAGACCCAATCACCCTAATTCCGAAGAACCCCAAACATACAGATCCATTCCTTACATCCCAACACTTACACCCCGCATTGCCAAACTACTACAACAAGACTACCCGAACATCGTAGTAGCATCCAGATCCACTCACACTGTCAACAACCTCTACACACGGATCAAGGACCCGATCCCAATGCTGAACCAACACAACGTGATCTACTGCATCAAATGTGACCAGTGTGAGTGTAGATACATCGGCATGACCAGCAACCTGCTCAAAAACAGGCTGTCTGGCCATCGCAGCGATGTAAACAAACTGGACCAGCTGATCCAGTCCGGCCACACGTACACCGACGTAGAGGTTCAGGCTCACAAGGAAAAAACCGCGCTTGTGTCCCATTGTATCGATACCGGCCACCGGTTCGATACAACACAAGCCAAAATACTGGACCAGTCCTTCAAGAGATCATCTCTCCCTCTCTTGGAGATGATCTGGATCCACAACACAGCTGACACTGTCAACAAGAGGACCGACACCGATGGCCTGAACAGCACATACGCTGGAATACTACATGCCCTACACAAACACAAAACCAAAACAAAAACACACAACACAATCACAACTGAACCAATCCACCTGACAGTTAGCAATTAGACGTTGTACAGTACAAAGTGACCCAGCAGTTGAATGTTGTTTTACAACAATTTATTTGGACAAACATGTTAGTATTTTACAATAGTTTACAAAACAATATTAAATTAATTCTTTAAACAGTGATGTGCAGCAAACGTAAAAGACAGTTTAACAATAGGACTAAAACATTTTTGACAAGAAACAGACAACTAGTAAGTACACAAAACACAACCAAACACACACAAATTGTAAAAGCTGAACATTTTTAGTAAACCCCCTGAAGAAGGCCTCAAAATAAAGGCCGAAACGTCGGTGAAGTAGAGAAAATCTGTTTTTCTTTCTCGACAAGACTGCTCGCCAAAACCAAAAAGATTAAATATAATCAGTCGTTGCGAACCCGGATTAGTATTTTAGTATTTTAGTATTTTAGTATTTTAGTATTTTAGTATTTTAGTATTTTAGTATTTTAGTATTTTAGTATTTTAGCATTTTAGTATTTTAGTATTTTAGTATTTTAGTATTTTAGTATTTTAGTATTTTAGTATTTTAGTATTTTAGTATTTTAGTATTTTAGTATTTTAGTATTTTAGTATTTTAGTATTTTAGTATTTTAGTATTTTAGTATTTTAGTATTTTAGTATTTTAGTATTTTAGTATTTTAGTATTTTAGTATTTTATTATTTTAGTATTTTAGTATTTTAGTATTTTAGTATTTTAGTATTTTAGTATTTTAGTATTTTAGTATTTTAGTATTTTAGTATTTTAGTATTTTAGTATTTTAGTATTTTAGTATTTTAGTATTTTAGTATTTTAGTTTTTTAGTATTTTAGTATTTTAGTATTTTAGTATTTTAGTTTTTTAGTATTTTAGTATTTTAGTATTTTAGTATTTTAGTATTTTAGTATTTTAGTATTTTAGTATTTTAGTATTTTAGTATTTTAGTATTTTAGTATTTTAGTATTTTAGTATTTTAGTATTTTAGTATTTTAGTATTTTAGTATTTTAGTATTTTAGTATTTTAGTATTTTAATATTTTAGTATTTTAGTATTTTAGTATTTTAGTATTTTAGTATTTTAGTATTTTAGTATTTTAGTATTTTAGTATTTTAGTATTTTAGTATTTTAGTATTTTAGTATTTTAGTATTTTAGTATTTTAGTATTTTAGTATTTTAGTATTTTAGTATTTTAGTATTTTAGTATTTTAGTATTTTAGTATTTTAGTATTTTAGTATTTTAGTATTTTAGTATTTTAGTATTTTAGTATTTTAGTATTTTAGTATTTTAGTATTTTAGTATTTTAGTATTTTAGTATTTTAGTATTTTAGTATTTTAGTATTTTAGTATTTTAGTATTTTAGTATTTTAGTATTTTAGTATTTTAGTATTTTAGTATTTTAGTATTTTAGTATTTTAGTATTTTAGTATTTTAGTATTTTAGTATTTTAGTATTTTAGTATTTTAGTATTTTAGTATTTTAGTATTTTAGTGTTTTAGTATTTTAGTATTTTAGTATTTTAGTATTTTAGTATTTTAGTATTTTAGTATTTTAGTATTTTAGTATTTTAGTTTTTTAGTATTTTAGTATTTTAGTATTTTAGTATTTTAGTATTTTAGTATTTTAGTATTTTAGTATTTTAGTATTTTAGTATTTTAGTATTTTAGTATTTTAGTATTTTAGTATTTTAGTATTTTAGTGTCTTAGTATTTTAGAATTTTAGAATTTTAGTATTTTAGTATTTAACCGCTTTTACGCTTTTTGTTAATTCAGTTTCAGTTTTCGGTCATTTGATTTTTTATTGTATTTTTTAATCCGACTGTATCTTTTTTTGTGCCTTCGGTATGCCCAAAGAAGCCATTTTGCATCATTAGTTCGTTCAAATCATTTTCCATACAAATTTGGCAGGTGTCTATACAAAAATGATATGTGAAAATAAAAAAATCTTGATCTTTTGAAGGAATTTTTTGATCGATTTGGTGTCTTCGGCAAAGTTGCAGGCAGTTTTCCCAACCGATGCAAAATCGTTGAGAGTACCGAACCCAACTCTACCAAGAATTAAAGCACTACCTAAAGTGCATAAACCAGGCAACGAGATGCGAGAAATCATTTCAGCAGTGGATGCCCCAACCAGTCGGATCGCAAAGTGGCTTGTCGAGGAATTCAAGAGTATGCCGAAACCCTTCCCGAGCCGTTCGATCATCAGTTCGCAGGTGTTCACAAAGGAGCTCTTAGAGTCGGGACCGATAGCTGAGGATGAAATAATGGTTTCCTTCGACGTAACAGCACTGTTCCCAAGCATACCAGTAAAAAACGCAATAGGAACTCTACGGGATTGGCTGCAATCACAATACGAGGGAGAACCATGGAGACAAAAAACGATCCAGTACATAACATTCGTCAAATTATGCATGGAACAGAGCTACTTCCAGTTCAGGGATTGCATCTACCAACAGAAGATGGGAGCATCGATGGGTAACCCACTGTCACCGTTCCTGAGCGATGTTTATATGGCAGCTTTGGAACACGAACTACAAACCAAAAACCTACTACCAGAACGTTGGTGGAGATACGTAGATGACGTCTTCTGTATCATCAAAAGGGATTCACTAACAACGGTACTGGACACCATAAACAGTGCACGCAGGAGCATCAAGTTCACTTACGAAATGGAAGTCGAAGGAAAGTTACCTTTCTTAGACATCCTGATCCTAAGAGAACCAGGTTGCCCATCTTCGTTTTCTTTCGAGATCTACAGGAAGCCAACAAACACCAGAAGAACAATCCCAGCCACGTCAAACCATTCATTCCAACATAAGATGGCAGCATATCATTATTTCATACATAGGATGACAACTTTACCCCTCAGCGAAGCAGGAAAACAGAAAGAAATGGAGTACATATTTGAAACAGCGGAAATCAACGGTTACAGCAGAACAACTATCCAAGCAATCATCGATAAGAAGGATAGAAAAACTGCACAGAACTTCACTCACAACCCTTACGCCATCAGTAGAGCCACTGCGAAGAGCAGCAGTAGAATTCGACTACAGGATAACACGCCCATTACGACAAAAACTGGCTAAATTTGGCATCGATTTAGTGTTCAGCAGTAGAAACAGCCAGTTGGAATCCATCTTAGGTTCAACGAAAGACCCCATACCGACTTTAGGCAAACCCGGCATCTACGAGGTATCCTGCGGCCACTGTGATATGAGCTACATTGGACAAACTAAGAGATTGCTGCAAACCAGGTTGGATGAGCATATAAACACATATGTCAGAATTGCCAAGGAGGAAATACGGAAAGGATTTGTCCCCCATTTCAAGTCAGCAGTAACCGAACACATCATCGAGGAAAAACATAACATCACAACTAGCGACGCGGTCATCTTAAGACACATCACAAACCCATCGAAGCTGGCTGTCGCCGAAAGTTTGGAAATCTTCAAGGCAGGCAACAAACGTTTACTCAACAAGGATTCAGGTAACGGCTCGACGTGGCTGTTTAAGCTGTTACCTATACAGGCACAAAAGAAGAACGAGGAGGTAGTACCTACAGTAACTACAAATATGGATACACCAGCGATGAACCTTCAGTCGAGAACAGAACACTGATGAAGTCTGCAAGTAGTAGACGAAATACGTATCTGTCAAGATATTAAAAATATATAGCGGAATTAAAAGGAACAACTCGTCTCTTTGTATTCACAGTAATGCATTCTGCTAAAACGCTCAACCAAACCACAATCGAAATATTGGTCGCAAAAATTTTTCAACTTCATTTTTCGATGTAAAATCGAATTTGCAATCAAAAAGTACTTCAGTAAAATTTTGATAAAGTGCACCGTTTTCAAGTTAAATCCATTTTTAGGTAACTTTTTTGAAAATAGTCTCAGTTTTTAATTTTTTTTTTAAATGAGGTTTTTTGAAAAGCTGAGAAAATTCTCTATATTTTGCTCTTTAGAACATTGTTGATACGACCCTTAGTTCTTGAGATATTGCCATGCAAAGGTTAAAAAACAAGACATTTTTTCTAAGTCTTTCTAAGTCTCACCCAAACAACCCACCATTTTCTAATGTCGATATCTCAGCAACTAATGGTCCGATTTACAATGTTAAAATATGAAACATTTCTGAAATTTTCCGATCCTTTCGAAAAAAATATTTTCAAAAATTTAAAATCACGACTAACATTTCAAACGGGCCAAACATTCAATATTATGCCCTTTCGATAGGGCGTAATATTTCGATTTTTTGAAAAAAATCTGTTTTGATTCAAAAATTCATAACTCGATCAAAGATTTTTTGCCCATTCTGGAAATTTCTGAAAAATTTCAAATGCCAACTTTTTAGAAATTTCCAGGATGTCCTCTAAAACAAATCAGGTTTAAGTGACAAAAAACATAAATAAAAAATCACCAAACATTTTTTTACCGTGTATCATATTTTTTCAAAGTAGTCCATATACATACCTACAACTTTGCCGAAGACACCAAATCGATCAAAAAATTCCTTCAAAGGATTTAGAAGATTTTTTAATTTTCACACATCATTTTTTTATGGACAGCTGCCAAATTTGTATGGAAAGTTATATGGACAAACTAATGATGCAAAATGGCTTCTTTGGGCATACCGAAGAAACCAAAAAAGTTTCAGCCGGATTAAAAAATACAAAAATTTAAATTAAAGAAAAAAGACCGATTCCGTAGAGAACTGCTCAATTGAGTTTTCTTCTCCTAACCTCAATCCAAATCCGGTTTCTCCAAAATAATTCCCCAGTTGTCCTCGTCAAATCCGCTCAAGTATTTGCTTACACAAGCATGTTTACCAAATGTGATGAAAAATTCATGTTACACAACAATCGTTATTTGTCCTCGACTGCCGTGAGACTAAGCGAATAATAGAGTCGTCGAAATGAAAACAAAAGATTGCAATAAAATGAGGAAAACCTCCCCACTCACTCACACAGCACAAACTCTCAATTTCAACAATGCTCTCAGCTCGTTCAATGAAACTTGATAAGGGGCAGGAGCCTGCCTGTTCTGATGTGAGCAATCAAAAGTCACACAAGTATCAACAGGATCTGGGAAAAGTGAATGAGAAGAAGAAGCAAACGAAGAAGTTGGTAGTTTTCTTATGAGTTGTGTGTGTAGCGCTGTTGGCTGGGGCGAGAAGAATTGCTCTTTGGGAAAAACCTCAATCTACATTCGGCGCACTTTGGCACGTTTCACTTGGTTTATGTGTGTTTGCACACAAGTGCACTTTGTTGGGCGGGGAAATTTGTACGACTGCAGTACTGGGGGAAGGATGGTAGAATTTTCCGCTATACGGGTTGGGTAAAAGGGAAATTGTACGGATATTAGAATATTTGAGGTTACATGATGAATTTATTTGGAACTGTCAAATTGAAAATCAGCAAACCGATCTTCATCATAAATCCTGCGAAATTATGTGTTTATCAAAATTTTGTGATATTTTCCCCAAATTTTCCCTTTTCCAATAAAGTTGGAGTCAAACTCATGAAATCATGTCACCAAATAGCCAATTTGATCATCATTACGACACAAATAAAAACTAATGATTGCGATTCGATTCCCAGCCTGCACAAAAGCTCATCCTGGCTACCCAAGGAAAATCGCTCCGATTAATCTTAATCAAGTGGAACGTGTTTGGAAAATGGCCCCGAAAAAAAACTTATCCACGGTATCCAAAAGGGACACCGTAAGAGGCTGAAAGCGGCTACAGAAGCAACAAAAAAGTCAAACTTCATACAATTTATTCCATGCATGTGCGCCGGAAAATTTTCCCTCCGAACCGAATTATGCCGTATTATCCCCACAAATCTGGGCACAATTTACCCTGGGTTTAGGTATTGTAATTTTCCGTTTTTGGGACGAAGCCTTGTAAAGCCGAGAGGTTGTCGAATTTTGCATTTTTCGCCGAGCCTTAAAAGCCTTGTCGAGGGGTATTTTGGAGGGGGAGGAGCTTCAAGGATATTTTGAACAATTTAGCTAAATTATAACGTGACTTGAACGGGAACAAAAATTGATCGTTTAAATATTTGCGTGAGGTTTGAATCAAACTTTTTCTGTGTTAACTAAACAATTGTAGGGCTGCACTGTTTTTGTTGCAATGACTCCTTGGTAAGTTCTCAAGGCAGTTGGAATGCATAACATAGAATATTTAAGGGAGTGTGACCAGTACTTATGCTGCACAAGATCGAGTTTCAGAGAAAAGGCGCGTTTTGATGTTTGTCTTTGAATAAACGAAAAATAAAGCATACAATGTAAACATAACAAACATGTTTTATTTGGTTGACCATTCTGTGCATTGTCCTGAAGTTTGGTTGAATTTGGTTGCTGGAATCCCGAGATATACTTACATATGTTTACAGTAGTCGGGCATGTACGTGTGTCAAACGCATTCTGACCTGAAATCCCTTTGGCCAGTTGTCGCACTTACAGTTATTTTCAGAGTAAGTCAAGATAGCACGACAAGATTGAAACTTCTTTCGTATGAAAAGTGACAAAAATGCAGGGAGTTTTTTCGGTGTTTATAAATTATCTCAGGATTGAAATCGAATTTTGGGTATCTGTGAAGTTCAAAAAGTGTGGCATTGTGAGCTGCACAAAATTTGGCCCAAAATGCACGTGCAACAAGATAGCACGACAACGACTATTCAATTTCCTGGCTAACACTGTGCCGTACAAATTAGATAGATCACCCCAACTCATTGGTCGCCCTCCCCTAACGCCAATAATTGGTTCACATTGTCCAAAAGAAAAGCCATTCCGGCACGGCAATGGCTTGATAATCGCTAGCAATTTTTCTTTATTTCTCTATCATTTCCTCGTCCGGTCCCAGGCAACAACAACTACCGGGCAATAATCGGGGCAATCTCTCGCCGCCTTCTACTGTGTGCTGTTCTACTGGTTGCCTGCCATGCAGGCGGCGGTGGGGGCAGTTCCGAGAACGATTCTACGCGAGGTTCTAGACGGCGCCACTGAGACGCGTCGCAAGCCAGATGATCGTCTGGCCGACGCCAGGCCACCACAACCCGGAGTGTGTTGCATACTTTCAGGCCTGTTCACCATACATTCAACTACACGACATAACTTTGCATATGCTGTAGGCGAATTAGGCTAGTCGGGCTGATTAGCTTGCTCTCTTTTTCTTAGAAATTCCAAAAGGGAAAAATTCTTTTCGCTCACGATCAAAGCGAAAAAGTGGCACTTTGCAGGCAATCTGGACACGAGTTGGTGTGTGTTTTTGTTTTCAATCGAAGCGATTTTATTTTACAACAAAAAAACTTTTATCTTCACTTTCGTAAACTTTTCCATTTGCACATTGCGAGCAGAGTCAGGGTAATTTGGTTTCCATTTGCGCTACTTTTAGAGCAGAATTTTTTTATGCGTTCTGCTCATGTGAGTTGGCGAAAAAAAAAGCTAGCGTGATTGGGAAGGTGCGAAAAATTAAAAAGTTTAAATTGCGTTATGCAATTTTCAGATGTGAGTAAATTTGTTCACCCTCTTTTGTCAAATTTTACAAATTATGGAAGAAGGTGCTCGTGGATAAACACGAATGATGCGTTGGCAATTTAGAGAGGAACAGAAGTTTTAAGAGATGTTTGTGCTTTGAATAACTAAAAAAAATAATGACGAAAAACCAATTAAAATTCGAAATTCAAAATAAAAATAAAACACAAATCAAACAGAAAACATTAAAATACTTAAATACTAAAATACTAAAATACTTCAATGCTAAAATACTAAAATACTAAAACACTAAAAAACTAAAATACTAAAATACTAAAATACTAAAAAACTAAAATGCTAAAATGCTAAAATACTAAAATACTAAAATACTAAAATAGTAAAATACTAAAATTCTAAAATACTAAAATACTAAAATACTTAAATACTAAATTACTAAAATACTAAAATACTAAAATACTAAAATACTAAAATACTAAAATACTAAAATACTAAAATACTAAAATACTAAAATACTAAAATACTAAAATACTAAAATACTAAAATACTAAAATACTAAAATACTAAAATACTTAAAAACTAAAATACTAAAATACTAAAATACTAAAATACTAAAATACTTAAATACTAAAATACTAAAATACTGAAATACTAAAATACTAAAATACTAAAATACTAAAATACTAAAATACTAAAATACTAAAATACTAAAATACTAAAATACTAAAATACTAAAATACTAAAATACTAAAATACTAAAATACTAAAATACTAAAATACTAAAATACTAAAATACTAAAATACTAAAATACTAAAATACTAAAATACTAAAATACTAAAATACTGAAATACTAAAATACTAGAATACTAAAATACTAAAATACTAAAATACTAAAATACTAAAATACTAAAATACTAAAATACTTAAATACTTAAATACTAAAATACAAAAAAACACCAATTTTTATTTTTATATATAACGCATTTTGAGAATTTCGAAAAAGTTTAGCGCATTATGGTTTCCCTTTGTAGTAAATCATTTTATTCATTTTATTTTTAAAATAGATTGAATAAGCAACAGTTGACTTAATGTTCTGATGTCCAAATTTCTTCTCAAAACAAAAAAAACTTATTTCCCATTGCAAACACATAAATTTCGTCATTATCGCTTCCCAACTCTAAGTAGAATAATGGAACGCACTTTGCTCTCGAGATTCATCGAAAGTGCATCCGTCGCATTATGTAAGTTGGAAGAGATCCAAAAAAAGAAAGGCCAACCTCAAGCCAGAGCGGGTTCATTCTTTGCACAGCAGCAGCAACAAAAAAAAAGACGATTGGCAGAGTGAATTTGTCCTTCCGAAAATTTACGACATCTTTTTGTCCCATCCCCCGGACTAGTGTCAACCCCAAGCCAAAAAGATTAATCTGCTTAATTCGCTCTCCGTCTCAACTCTGGCAACTGGCAACACTGGTCTAGTGATTTTCGAGTGTTTGCCAGTCGGCAGCCACTTTACAAGAGTATGTTTAAATTGGGAGGGGGAAAAACCTAGGTTCCGGAGAGCAGCAACAGCAGCACGGCCGTGGATTTTTTGCGAATTTATTTTTTTCCGAAAAGTAAGTGGAAAAACTGTGCTCGGTTGACAGCGATACTCTCCCCGTAAGCTAATTTTCACTCGACATCTCGGTGGCAACGTGTTGTTCTTTGCTACTTTTTGAACCGTGTCTTGGAGTGACTTTGTAATTTAAGATTCAATTTTGATTCTAAAGATCGAAATCATCATATCTTCAAGCCTAATCCATTTCAAAATATTAATTTCTTCAATTCCTTAAGTCCTTAGGTATACAAGTCCTTAGGTCGTCTTCAAGTCCTTTGGTATTCAAGTCCTTGGTCTTCAAGTCCTTAGGTTCTCAAGTCTTTAGGTATTCAAGTCATTAGGTACTCAAGCCCTTAGGTATTCAAGTCCTTAGGTACTCAATTCCTTAGGTATTCAAATCCTTAGGTCTTCAAGTCTTTAGGTACTCAAGTCCTTAGGCATTCAAGTCCTTAGGTATTCAAGTCATTAGGTACTCAAGTCAGTCTGCCTGTGTGGATCAATCGACCGCGCACTGGACTTACAATCCAGAGGTCGCCGGTTCGAATCCCGAGGCGGACGCAAAAAATTCTAAATGTAAATATAGGTATTCGGCACCCTCTCCCGTGCCATACCTTCACACTTAGGAGACCCGGGAGGCGGAGTCTTGTCGCAAAAAGAACGATACACGTCTGTGGATCCGTAGACGAAACCGCAAGGTTTAAGAGGGCCACATTATAAGGTGTTACGTCGATTCCGTAGGTACTCAAGTCCTTAGGTATTCATTTCCTTAGGTACTCAAGTCCTTAGGTACTCAAGTCCTTAGGTACTCAAGTCCTTAGGTACTCAAGTCCTTAGGTACTCAAGTCCTTAGGTACTCAAGTCCTTAGGTACTCAAGTCCTTAGGTATTCATAACCTTAGGTCTTCAAGTCCTTAGGTACTCAAGTCCTTAGGTACTCAAGTCCTTAGGTATTCAAGTCCTTAGGTCTTCAAGTCCTTAGGTGTTCAAGTCCTTAGGTATTCATGTCCCTAGGTACTGAAGTCCTTAGGTATTCAAGTACTTAGGTACTCAAGCCCTTAAGTACTGAAGTCCTTAGGTATTCAAGTCCTTAGGTATTCATGTCCTTAGGTATTCAAGCCCTTAGGTACTCGAGTCTTTGGGTATTCAAGTCCTTAGGTATTGAAGTCCTTAGGTACTCAAGTCCTAGATATCCTTAGGCACTCAAGTCATTAGGTATTTAAGTTCTTAGGTACTCAAGTTCTTAGGTATTCAAGTCCTTAGGTACTCAAGCCCTTAGGTATTTCAGTTCTTAGGTACTCAAGTCCTTAGGTATTCATGTCCCTAGGTACTCAAGTCCTTAGGTGTTCAAGTCCTTAAGTACTGAAGTCCTTAGGTATTCAAGTCCTTAGGTATTCAAGTTCTTAGGTATTCAAGCCCTTAGGTACTCGAGTCTTTGGGTATTCAAGTCCTTAGGTATTGAAGTCCTTAGGTATTCAAGCCCATAGGTACTCGAGTCTTTGGGTATTCAAGTCCTCAGGTATTCAAGTCCTTAGGTACTCAAGTCCTTAAGTACTCAAGTCCTAGATATCCTTAGGTATTCAAGTCCTTAGGTATTCATGTCCCTAGGTACTCAAGTCCTTAGGTGTTCAAGTCCTTAGATATTCATGTCCCTAGGTACTCAAGTCCTTAGGTATTCAAGTACTTAGGTACTCAAGTCCTTAGGTACTCAAGTCCTTAGGTATTCAAGTCCATAGGTCTTCAAGTCCTTAGGTGTTCAAGTCCTTAGGTATTCATGTCCCTAGGTACTGAAGTCCTTAGGTATTCAAGTACTTAGGTACTCAAGCCCTTAAGTACTGAAGTCCTTAGGTACTCAAGTCCTTAGGTATTCAAGTCCTTAGGTCTTCAAGTCCTTAGGTGTTCAAGTCCTTAGGTATTCATGTCCCTAGGTACTGAAGTCCTTAGGTATTCAAGTACTTAGGTACTCAAGCCCTTAAGTACTGAAGTCCTTAGGTATTCAAGTCCTTAGGTATTCATGTCCTTAGGTATTCAAGCCCTTAGGTACTCGAGTCTTTGGGTATTCAAGTCCTTAGGTATTGAAGTCCTTAGGTATTCAAGCCCATAGGTACTCGAGTCTTTGGGTATTCAAGTCCTCAGGTATTCAAGTCCTTAGGTACTCAAGTCCTTAAGTACTCAAGTCCTAGATATCCTTAGGTATTCAAGTCCTTAGGTATTCATGTCCCTAGGTACTCAAGTCCTTAGGTGTTCAAGTCCTTAAGTACTGAAGTCCTTAGGTATTCAAGTCCTTAGGTATTCAAGTCCTTAGGTATTCAAGCCCTTAGGTACTCGAGTCTTTGGGTATTCAAGTCCTTAGGTATTGAAGTCCTTAGGTATTCAAGCCCATAGGTACTCGAGTCTTTGGGTATTCAAGTCCTCAGGTATTCAAGTCCTTAGGTACTCAAGTCCTTAAGTACTCAAGTCCTAGATATCCTTAGGTATTCATGTCCTTAGGTATTCATGTCCCTAGGTACTCAAGTCCTTAGGTGTTCAAGTCCTTAGATATTCATGTCCCTAGGTACTCAAGTCCTTAGGTATTCAAGTACTTAGGTACTCAAGTCCTTAAGTACTGAAGTCCTTAGGTATTCAAGTCCTTAGGTATTCATGTCCTTAGGTATTCAAGCCCTTAGGTACTCGAGTCTTTGGGTATTCAAGTCCTTAGGTATTGAAGTCCTTAGGTACTCAAGTCCTTATGTACTCAAGTCCTAGATATCCTTAAGCACTCAAGTCATTAGTTATTTAAGTTCTTAGGTACTCAAGTTCTTAGGTATTCAAGTCCTTAGGTACTCAATAAATTAGGCATTTCAGTTCTTAGGTACTCAAGTCCTTAGGTTTTCAAGCCCTTAGGTACTCGATTCTTTGGGTATTCAAGTCCTTAGGTATTTAAGTCCTTAGGTACTCAAGTCCTTAAGTTCTCAAGTCCTAGATATCCTTAGGCACTCAAGTCCATAGGTACTAAAGTCCTTAGGTACTCACGTCCTTAGGCCCTCGAGTCCTTAGGTCCTCAATTTCTTAGGACCTTAAGTCTGTAGGCCCTCACATCATTGGGTACTCTAGTTTTTAAGTGTAAAAGCCCTTAGGTTCTAGAGTCCTTAGGCCCTCAATTTTTATGTCAATCTTTATCCATCAAAATGTTGATTTTTCGAGTATTCAAGTTTGGAAATATTGAGTCCTGTTTGTTTTCGTATTATACTGAGTTTCAAAGTCCGTCCACTCTACAAACCAACAAGGCAAGGTTACACTCAGCCGAAATAGGACGTAACGATTTGCTCTTACGCACCGTGGCTATGATTTATGAAAGTGCAGATATTTAATTTTCGCATCCACGTTTCATTTTTTGCTCTCAGAATCTTCCGACCTTGTCCAAATCCGCCAGCCAACCGCTCCAACACTACTTGCCGTTTAGCTCAGATTCCAACTTGAGGGGAAAGCACCTGTTCGACTTCCGCCCCCTCACCCACTTGCTGTCCCCGAAAATGTTTTGAAAAGTTGTCAACACAATTTTCCTCTTTCTCCACAAATCGCGCAATAGCTAACTTTATTACTTAATCCGCTCCCAATGCGCCATAAATCTTTCCCGTGGAAAACCCACCACTACGAACTGTAAAATGATTTTTGCTCTGACTTTTCCAATAGTTTTTCTTTTTGCGAGCGCGCGTTTTCCTTTTCACAAGTGTCACACTTTAGACCGGAGGGACTGACTTTTTCCAAGACCATCGCGAAGATGACTCTAGGAGCCAGGATGGGCAAAAACTGACACACGACGCGCTCTTTTAAAAAGTCATTAACAGGTGTATTTCCCGCGGGATATAATTTATTTCAACTTAATGGCGTTCGAGTGTGGATGAAGATTGTGATCGGTGTAATTGAGTGGCGATGGATTTATTTTGTGTTTCCTTGGAGAAACCTACGAAGTTAGAAGATAGAAGAAAAATAATTAATAAGACCTTTTTCAATACAAAACCGATGAAATGAAAAAAGAAATGTTGTACTGTCAATAAACTTGGGTTACTCAGTGCTCAAACTCAACCCACTTCAAAACGAATCATGTCTCTGCGATACGACTTTACGCCACTTCGTTAATAAATCGTCAGCTGTGTGCTATCTTGTGACATAGACCATTTTGGTCGAAAATGAGCTAAGGATGACGTTTAGCTATACTTAACAAACACTACAAGATGCTTTAACCCGATTTTGGAAACTCACTTCCGTTTCCCGGATATCGCAATGCACACTTGTGACATATACCAATTTATCATCAAAATGATTGTGCACACTTGTGACACGTCATACATGTTGTTGGAAAATGTGGAAAATTTTTCTTGTTTTTCACAAATTTATGTACACACATACTTTCTAAAGGCAATGCAACCTTTTGTTTATAAAAATATACTGATTAAGTCGATTAAACCATTGATTTGAGCTTATTTTAGTTTGTATGGGAATTCTGTGCACACTTGTGACACGTAGTACAATTTTACTTTCGAAACACACTTGAGCAGTTCTCTAGGATTTCGGTCATTCGATTTTTTTTGTATTTTTTAATCCGACTGAAACTTTTTTGGTGCCTTCGGTATGCCCAAAGAAGCCATTTTGCATCATTAGTTTGTCCATATAATTTTCCATACAAATTCGGCAGCTGTCCATACAAAAATGATGTATGAAAATTCAAAAATCTGTATCTTTTGAAGGAATTTTTTGATCGATTTGGTGTCTTCGGCAAAGTTGTAGGTATGGATACGGACTACACTGGAAAAAAATAATACACGGTAAAAAAAATTTGGTGATTTTTTTATTTAACTTTTTTATCACTAAAACTTGATTTACAGAAAAACACTATTTTTAATTTTTTTTATTTTTTGATATGTTTTAGAAGGCATAAAATGCCAACTTTTCAGAAATTTCCAGGTTGTGCAAAAAATCACTGACCGAGTTATGAATTTTTTAATCAATACTGATTTTTTCAAAAAATCGAAATTTTGGTCGTAAAAATTTTTCAACTTCATTTTTCGATGTAAAATCAAATTTGCAATCAAAAAGTACTTTACTGAAATTTTGATAAAGTGCACCGTTTTCAAGTTATAGCCATATTTAAGTGACTTTTTTGAAAATAGTCGCAGTTTTTCATTTTTTTAAATTAGTGCACATGTTTGCCCAGTTTTGAAAAAAATATTTTTGAAAAGCTGAGAAAATTCTCTATATTTTGCTTATTTGGACTTTGTTGATACGACCTTTAGTTGCTGAGATATTGCAATGCAAAGGTTTAAAAACAGGAAAATTGATGTTTTCTAAGTTTCACCCAAACAACCCACCATTTTCTATCGTCAATATCTCAGCAACTAATGGTCCGATTTTCAATGTTAATATATGAAACATTTGTGAAATTTTCCGATCTCTTCGAAAAAAATATTTTTGGAATTTTCAAATCAAGACTAACATTTCACAAAGGCCAAACATTCAATATTACGCCCTTTTAAAATGTTTGTCTTGATTTGAAAATTCCAAAAATATTTTTTTCGAAAAGATCGGAAAATTTCACAATTGTTTCATATATTAACATTGAAAATCGGACCATTAGTTGCTGAGAAATTGACGATAGAAAATGGTGGGTTGTTTGGGTGAAACTTAGAAAACATCAATTTTCCTGTTTTTAAACCTTTGCATTGCAATATCTCAGCAACTAAAGGTCGTATCAACATAGTCCGAATAAGCAAAATATAGAGAATTTTCTCAGCTTTTCAAAAATATTTTTTTCAAAACTGGGCAAACATGTGCACTAATTTAAAAAAATGAAAAACTGCGACTATTTTCAAAAAAGTCACTTAAATATGGCTATAACTTGAAAACGGTGCACTTTATCAAAATTTTAGTAAAGTACTTTTTGATTGCAAATTTGATTTTACATCGAAAAATGAAGTTGAAAAATTTTTACGACCAAAATTTCGATTTTTTGAAAAAATCAGTATTGATTAAAAAATTCATAACTCGGTCAGTGATTTTTTGCACAACCTGGAAATTTCTGAAAAGTTGGCATTTTATGTCTTCTAAAACATATCAAAAAATAAAAAAAATTAAAAATAGTGTTTTTTTGTAAATCAAGTTTTAGTGATAAAAAGTTAAATAAAAAAATCACCAAATTTTTTTTTACCGTGTATTATTTTTTCCAGTGTAGTCCGTATCCATACCTACAACTTTGCCGAAGACACCAAATCGATCAAAAAATTCCTTCAAAAGATACAGATTTTTGAATTTTCATACATCATTTTTGTATGGACAGCTGCCGAATTTGTATGGAAAATTATATGGACAAACTAATGATGCAAAATGGCTTCTTTGGGCATACCGAAGGCACCAAAAAAGTTTCAGCCGGATTAAAAAATACAAAAATTAAAATTGAAGAAAAAAGACCGATTTCGTAGAGAATTGCTCACTTGTGACACGTGCTTTGCAGATTTTTGTTTACATAATTTACTGTATCTTTCAACTGGTGTAACCAAATTAGTTGAAACTTGGAGCGTTTGTTAAGCGATAGTATACGAACCGATTGCTTCAAAAAGTTTGGCTCAATCATTCATAGTTTTGAAATTATTTACCAACAAACTTTAAAAATCGATTTTCTCGAAAAGTACTAAATGGTCGTTGTCACAAGATAGCACAC
The DNA here is from genome assembly GCF_016801865.2 of Culex pipiens pallens. Lineage (NCBI taxonomy): Eukaryota > Metazoa > Arthropoda > Insecta > Diptera > Culicidae > Culex > Culex pipiens. The sequence goes on along the minus strand of NC_068938.1, from coordinate 136,983,145 downwards.
AACTGACGAAATGACAAGAAGAGTGCTGGGCGTAATCTAACCTAAGGCACACTCCAAATTTTTAAAGCGCGATGAAATCAATAGTTTTATGACAATAAGTTTGAAACAGTCACATTTAATGTAAAGTTGACTGATTAAAATGCGGTCAACAAACTAAAATTTAGTGCCAATCTCCTTTATCAATTTTACATAAATATTTGCTATCAAACCTTAATATTGTAATGATGCAGTGTTTGCTGGGCACAGCAAAAAAGAGTTCCTCATCTTTCTGGTGGAGTACTGGTGCACTACCCCACATTTTATAACTTGAGACAGGGTTGCCAAATCTGAAAAGTTCATTTTAGAGCAGGATTATAGCATAACCTCAGTGAGGAAGGCAAAGTGATAACCGTAAATTATTGTCTAATCTAAATAATTTCCCCAATGAAATAAAACTGCAATCTTGTTATTATTATTATTTTTTTAGAACAAATCTTGCACGAAAGAACTAAGGAAAAAATCAATTACAGTCCAGAAGATTTAAATATCCAACTTAGATTATCTAAAAGTTTGTATGAGGTTCTAATAAGGCCGTTGCAAATATTTTTCAAAGTTTATGTCACCCCTCCCCCCTTCCCCTTCAAAATTGTTTCGAAAAATCAGGGGACTGATTTTTCACAAAACTGGATAATTTCAATGGAAACAGAAGTCTAATAAACTCAAAACAATCTAAAACGCCTTTTTCTGCATTGATAATCATATTTGACTAATATTGAACTTTTATGAAATCACAATGTTTAGCACCGCAAAAACTTTTTATTCTCACAAAAATAAAATTTCCGTTAATGCTTAGAAATTTTGGAATTTTATGATATTAAAACAACTGGACAGGTTTAATATGCATTTTAAAACACTTTTTAATGCAATGTTGAAACCGATTCCTATGTTTTCATTTTTTTATTTTTTTGCTCAGCCCCCTCAGGCATCGTCTGGGAAACTAGAAAAATTACAACATACTTCTTTTTACTTAAAATATGGGAAATGTAAGTGAAAAACACAGTCAAGGTTGACCCATAAAAGAATCCATTTTTATAAACATTGGCAAAGACACAAAAAAACAAGTAAAACTTCAAACTCATGAACTTTCTAAAGTTTTATAAGTTTTTCCAATATTTTTTAAAGATCAAAAATTTGTTGAAAACGTTTTTTTGCGATTTTTTAAATCGAAGTCCGTCTAAAGGTTTAAGTCAAATTTGAATAGATGATTGCCAAAATGATTTTTGGCACTGCCATTTTAGCCGCCATCTAGGTTCAAAAAAATTCTAGGTCACTTTAGCGTAGTATACGGGTTCTATTTTATCTTGACAATGAAAAGTAAGACAACACATAATTTTTTTTTGATTTGTCTATCCGAAAAATATTTAATTATTTTAGGAAAAATTAATTGATTCAATTATAAAAATAAAATGTAACAATACAAAGAAACAAAAGTTTGCATCGCTCACCCAGATCGTAAACAGCAACTCTGCTGTAATTTTTTTTCCCGATTGTATGAACCATAAAAATGTGGTTTTCTAAAACCATTGAAATAAACGTATGAGGTTGCATACAATTCAAATGGGTAATTCTCTACCAACTCACACGAAATCGGGAAAAGTTGCCCCGACCCCTCTTCGATTTGCGTGAAACTTTGTCCTAAGGGGTAACTTTTGTCCCTGATCCGTTTTTTGATATCTCGTGACGGAGGGGCGGTACGACCCCTTCCATTTTTGAACATGCGAAAAAAGAGGTGTTTTTCAATAATTTGCAGCCTAAAACGTTGATGAGATAGAAATTTGGTGTCAAAGAGACTTTTATGTAAAATTAGACGCCCGATTTGATGGCGTACTCAGAATTCCGAAAAGAACTATTTTTCATCAAAAAAAAAAATTACTGAAAAAGTTTTAAAAATTCCCCCATTTTCAGTTACTTGACAGTAAAAAATTTTGGAACATGTCATTTTATGGGAAATTTAATGTACTTTTCGAATCTACATTGACCCAGAAGGGTCATTTTTCATTTAGAAAAAAAATTTTCATTTTAAAATTTCATGTTTTTTCTAACTTTGCAGGGTTATTTTTTAGAGTGTAGCAATAATCTACAAAGTTGTAGAGGAGATAATTACAAAAATTTTAATAGATGGACATAAGTATTTGCTTTTAAACATCACGAGTTATCGCGATTTTACGAAAAAAAGTTTTGAAAAAGTTGGTCGTCATCGATCATGGCCGTTCATGGTCAACCGCGACAGACACGGACGACGAAACAAAGAGAAACGCAAAAAGTAACTTTTTCAGTCAGTGAGTGAGTTGGGGCGCAGACTTGGTAATATGGATAAGACTCTCGTCGGATTGATGTTATTTTTCGGGTGATCAGACCTGATTTTTTTCTTCGGTACATGCTTTTTGTGCACACGTTTTCTCATACAATATTACATGCTTTTCTCACAAATGTGATGTGCATGCTTTGCAGGCGATTTTACACAGATTTTTTTGCTGTGTTGCCTGATTTTGCCCCAGTCCTATGCTTCATTGAAAAGTGATTGATCCAATCGAAATGACTCATTGGTAGCTTACGATTGGTCATTCCAAACGGAACAAACAAACAGGAAACATTTCAGTAACATTTCACAGGTTCCATTTCAATCAGCCTCTGCACCACACATGCGCAATGCAAAATAAATGTTGACTGTTGGAACAAATTTTCAAAGATTTCCTACTATTTTATCCTGATAAAATTTTGAATTTGCCGATCAATATTTTGTAAATTTGTGTTGCTTAAACTTTCATTATATTTTGCCTGCTTATGTGAGTATCACTTTTGTATCTACAATGATTGAAGAGAAATCACGTGACAATTTTTAGTACACTTTGTACTAGAATTGGTTGCTACCAAAAATGGTACACCATGTAACAACTTTTCGATATTTGCTATTCTCAAACATATTTTCAATATTTGTAAATACTTGAATATTTGTTTGAGAAATTTATGCATAATTCTTGTTAGTGATATGAAAATTAATTTACAAAACTAAAAAGACTTTCTAAAATCATTCTACTTTTTTGACGTTTGACAGCGGCATCCACCACTTTCTTGGTAGCCCAATTTGATATTTGTCCTTGCGCAGTAGCCACCGCTCTCCGTAATTGCTTCCGGAATGTTATGGCTCTCGGTTCCCTTTCCTCCCTCTCTCAGGATCAGGACTTTCCTCCGGGGAAGGTCGACTGGCGCCAACATTCTTCCGCTCTCTCTCCCTGTCCCTAGTTCTCCGTAACTCATACACACGTGTGATTCCGGAGTGAGAACGCGAGAGCGCGGGAGAGCGTAACTTCCTCCCGTGCCAACCCGGACGTCCTCCGTTCGGTTCCCAGCCAGGAAGGCACCTTTTCGCTCTGCTCGCGCTACTGTTGCCTGCTATTTGTGCTCTCCGCTTTCAATGTTCTTGTTTTTTGCGTTGTTAACCACTTTCCCCCGTCGCTAGCCTGCTTCGATCGAGCCCGGAACGTCCCGCCGGAACCGGTTCCACCGTTGGACCAAGTGTCAGGGCCCCGCCGGAAAGGGTCCGCCAGTGTGACGAAGAAGTATCTGTTCCTTGTGCGTTCCTGTCAAGTGAAAAGAAGAAGAAGAAGCAAAACGTGAAAACGTGACACAAATCACACGAACGGAAAACAGGAAGAAAATCGCACGCACACACGCGCGCACAGGACCCGTGAGTTGGTGTGCGTGAGTGAAAACGTGAGTTTTTCGCCGCTACCAACAGAAACCGGACTCCATCCAAGTGTGCACCCACACAACCCCGCGCAGCACAAACAAAAGGGAAATCATCTGGGCAGGCGACGTCACCAACACAGCTGTGCGCAAGGCCTACTATTTTGATCGTGTGCAAATACTACTCCAAAACAAATACCCATAGCGAGGGAGAGAGAAGGAGGCATAAAATAACCAAACATTTTTATTGACGTGCGGTGCTAGGTTAGAATCGAAAACCCCCCGACGAAAAAAAAAACAGAAAAACTTCCGGAAGCTGTCAGATTGGTGACAATTAAATTTCCTTAAGCAATTTTTGGCCAATTTGGTCGCGGTTTGCGCGTGTCATCGTCAACACGGAGGTGTTTTCTCTTCGCGGTTGTGGAAAACATGCACAAATATTGACATCCAAGGTAATTGGCATAACCTCGTACAAGTTAGTTGGTGTGGTTGTTTTAGTATTAGTGTCGTTGTTTGTATGGTAAGGGGGTTACGTGCGTAAGTAAACAATGTTCTTTGCGGGCTTAACGAACAACAAAGAAAGTAAAAGACAGATTTCCATTGATATTATCGATAATAGCCAATCGATATGTTGGCTGGTTTCGGTGGAATCTTTTCGGAGATTTTTTTTATAGTAGTAATAGTTATTTTATTTGACAACGATTTTCTGCTTCGGTAGAGTCGCTGGTCGGCACTTGGACTTACAATCAAATGGTCGTCAGTTCGAATTCCGGGATGGGCAATTTGTTTTGTTGAAATTTTTATGGTTTCTAGAACTAGGTTCATCAGGAAAGGTAGAGTTCATTTGATAAATCTACCCATTTGTTTTTATCAATTTTACAACTCTGAAAAAGACTCAATACTAGTAAAACTGTATACAATGTGTAATATTAAGTGAATTTTCCCACACAGATAATGTGCATGCATGCGATTCTAACACAAGATTTTTTGCTTTATACAAAAAAGAACAAATTGACCAAGGCTAGGAACAAATGTTACAACATTACTTTCAAAGTTGCTAGGTACTAGTGGAGGCTGTTTAACTTTTTTTTTTTTCTTAACTTATTTTTATTAGGTCCGTTTAGGTGCTGTGACCAGGTTAGGACCGAGGGACGGTTCAAAATAATATAGAATACATTAAGAAAAAACTCATTTTCCGCCGTATTTGCCGAGCATGTAACTGACGAGTCTCAACTGGTCCACGCGGGTCTTGCAGGTCTGGAACCTGGCGCTGTACTCGTTAAAAATGTGACACAGCTCAGTCGAGCTGTAGAGCACCTCCTCTCCTTCCGCCGTGTTGGTGACACCGGCACCGGCGCCGGTATTTACTTGACTGCTTCCTGCGGGTCGAGGGCGATCCTTTGGCTTCACGTCCGGAACTGCGCCCGGCAGCGGAGGGAACTCCGCCGGCGTGAACGCCGGAACTGCTGGACTCTGCTTCTCCGCCTTCCTTGCCGGCGGTTTCGGTTTCGCCGCCTGCTGGCGCCTCTGGATGTAGTCCGCACGCTTGGGGCAGCTGCGATCCGTGGCTTCGTGGGCTCCAGAGCAGTTGGCACACCGCTTCGGATCGGCTTCCTGGACTTTGCACTCGTCCGTCTTGTGAGGACCCCCACAGTTGTTGCACCTCCCCTTGAGGTGGCAGTTCCTGGTTCCATGACCCAGCTGCAGGCAGTTCCTGCACTGGGTCACATTCGGCCGCTTGTTCCGGTAGGCCTCCTACCGAATGATAGTGCTTGCCACAACTTTCATTGTAGAGAGCTTCTTCAGATAGGCTGTTTAACTTTTCAGCACCTATAAAATAAAAGTAGGCTACAAGAAAGATGCAAATGAACAGCAACATTTAAAACTCGTGCTGAAAAATCATAACTTTGCCATAAATGTCATAATAGTAGTTTTGGCAACAAGGTGCAAAAAGTAGATTTTTTCAGCACGAGTCGTGCATTTATCCAACGAGGATCTGCCGAACTTGACATGACTTAGGTTGTTATGACAAGATGCTGAATATCAATCTACATTACTGCCAGAAGTTTTTTTTTATCTTTCAAAGCCTAATTATTTTAAAATATTTATATTGTTAGATATTTGGTGGAAATCGAAAAAGGTGTTGAAAAAATGTTTGAGACAAAAATGTCACAAGAAATCAGGGAGCAAAATCTATTTAACAAGTGTATTGTGATTTTAAAGGCGAGTCTAAGAGCAGATCATATCTATCTCGCATTGACCTCAACAATCTGCCTGCAATTTTCAGGAGTAGTTAGGAAAAGTGGACAAATCAGGACACAAAGTTCGAAGATTAAAAACTGACAAAAATCTTAAAATGTCTATGACGAAGTAAAGATTCGATAAAATTTAAAAAAGTAAAAAGCATTTGAAAAGGCTTGAAAGGGCAACTAAATGAAAGGTGAGGCATCCCAATTGGTTAAATTTGACGGGAATTATTGACATTTTAGTTAAAATATAGTACATGTTTAAATCTCAAAAGCAAAAGTGTTCCATCCAAAAATCAATTTGATTCAACCTGAAGCTGAGACTACCATCTGTGACTGCAAAATAAGACGGTTTTACATATAAAATAAAGACTTTTTCCTCAAGTGATTTTTTTATGTTCATGTTTGCTCTGAAGACCAAGTTTCTGATGATAATTGTTTAATATTCGTGTTCCTGAGCCAACTTCACAGTAGAAACATGCATACAAATATTTATTTTCATCCATTTATACCACTTACACAAAAATCCTTTGTTGAAAAATTGTCTTTTTTACATGTTAAACTGTTTTACCCAATCCATGCTCTGTAGCGTTGCTCACGGATATATGAAAAAGACAAAAGGTGTTTAATTTCAAACGCCTCAATCACAACTTTGAAGCAATTTGGCCCCAAAAGCTAGCCTGAAGTTTTTAGCGCATTTGGTTAAGGTTTAGTACCTCTACCATTGACCTGAAATTAGTATGGAACTTCTTAAAACTTGTTGTTGTTACTTCTTAGATTAAAATCCCAAAACCCTATAAAATTTTCCTTTTCTCAGGTTTTGATCCGGGGAACAACTTTGTAGAACATCACTTAGCGCTACACATTAAAAAGTTGTGTAAATTTGGTAGGTTGAATATTACCTCTTTTATGATGTAACTTTACCTCAATTTAGACTGAAAAAGCTAGATTACAACAGAAAAGTGGTAACATTACACATTTTCAGAGGCAAAATTACACATTTTTTCAGACATAAAAGATGTACCCCTTCCCAGATGTAATATTACCATGATTTTTTTCCTTCTGCAAAGTTGAACCCCGGGTCAAAACCAGCAACCTCTAATTTGAAAAATTTTCATAGGGTGAAGGAATACTTTCTCAAAGTAACTCTTTTTGTACACAGAAAAAAATATAATAATTTTCATTAGGAAATAGTGACAGATTTTGTGTCAAAAAAATTGTAATGTTATATCGAAAAATGAAAAATTTTCAGCTCTTTCTGAAGAATATTCATCATGTTCACATTTCTACACATTTTTTGGTAATTTTACTCAAAAAAGAGGTAATATTCAACCTACCAAAATTTCAACATTCCAAAATTAAACTTTTTCATGCTGTGTAAAAGTGAAAAATAGATAAATTAAATTGTGGTTTGGTTGAGCGTTTTAGCAGAATGCATTACTGTGAATACAAAGAGACGAATTAAAAGGAACAACTTGTCTCTTTGTATTCACGATAAATTAAATTTATTGAAATTCCATTAAAACTTCAGGTTTCACTCTTAGAACAGCTAAACCTTAGCCAAATGCGCTCAAAATTGCAGGCTAGCTTCTGGGGTTATAGTGCATATAAAATCCTTTTAAGGCACCTAAAATTGAACACTATTCACTTTTTCATATATCCGTGAGCCACGCGAAAGCTCAGTCTCAAATGATATATAGCGGAATTAAGAGGAACAACTCGTCTTTTTGTATTCATACTCAAATGATAGTCCCAGATGTTCCCTACACTCTCCAGATAATATCATGTTGATATCTGGATAGAATACTTGTTTATTCGAGCTTAAAATTAAATAATTTTTCATTTAAATACCAATCACTTCCTTAAGATTTAATCATTTTGAATGTTTCACCCTTGATTCCGTTGATTTTTTAGCCCTTTCATGTGCTTTTTTAATTACCCAAGTAGCAAGTTAAACATCGCTTTTTATTTTTTTTTGTTGAACAATTGCTGCACAAGCGTTTTTATACGTTAATTATTGAACAAGTGTCATAAAATTTGGTCAATTGTTCTCATTTTGATCAAAAAACCATTGTTCAACATGGTTGTGTAACACAAATGCCAAATCTAGCAACAAATTACGAATAGTTCATTTCGAAGTTTATTCTGACTCAAATGGAACATGCTTGTAGAACTCGAAAAGCAAAGTGACATTTGCAGACATGATGTTTCATTTCAATTTGCTAAACATGATAAAATAGTAGAATTGGCATCTGGCTTTGGATGGGATTTAACGTAAACAAGTTGTTTATGTGTAGTTCGCGTGCGTGTTTTAAAAACCGAGCAAGAACATGTTGACGAAACAAGCACAGATAGTTCTAAAAATAGAAACAGTTTAACACTTCAAAAGAAGTTTTGGCAAACTGTTAGTGAACTTGGTGAAATCTAGATGACCGCAGACTTCTTATTGACGTTTAGGCCTGCTCATCCAACATAACCCCTCGTGGAAAGAAGCAGACGCACGCCCGGATTTGACATTTGGAGTGATCTTGGGTTCGATACTTGCCCTGAGGATTCATCGTCAAAAAGGAAAATTGAACATGCAACACCGGGAACCAGCAGCAGTAGCAAGTGCTGTTAATAAGCACTCAAACATAATTGAAAAAAAAAATCTCCAAAGGCATTATTAGGAAATTGAATGATTTTTTATGGTTGATATTTTTTATTATTCCATCATTATTATTATCATCCATAAATGACGTATCCCTGTCCAAACTAATAAATAACTAAAAACTAGTAGTTAATGTTTCGTAAAGCGACATTACTCACAAATAAAGGATTAAATTAAGAAAAAAAACTTTTAAACTAACGCCTTGGACGTATTTTATGAAAAGCCTGTTTAACATTCTTGTCTGCCACGATATGTGCTTGAACGGTTATCAAAACGTTTGCATAACTCCCTTCTGAATTTTAAAGGAAGAATGTTGTTAATCGGTTCTAACGACGTTATCCAACCCGGTTCCCGGGCAGACGGTAATAACAAAATTCATGCCATTTCAATAACAAATACTGTTAAAATTACAAAAAATGTTATGGAATATTCTTGCAAAATCCATTTTTGCATAAGAGCCTAATAACAGTTTATGTTATCATAACCAAATTTGTTATTGGTTTGATATTGGTTGATAGTCAAAACAACTTGGGAATAACATTTTTTGTTATGGAGCAGTTCTCTGAGATTTCGGTCATTCGATTTTTTTTGTATTTTTTAATCCGGCTGAAATTTTTTTGGTGCCTTCGGTATGCCCAAAGAAGCCATTTTGCATCATTAGTTTGTCCATATAATTTTCCATACAAATTTGGCAGCTGTCCATACAAAAATGATATGTGAAAATTCAAAAATCTGTATCTTTTGAAGGAATTTTTTGATCGATTTGGTGTCTTCGGCAAAGTTGTAGGTATGGATATGGACTACACTGAAAAAAAATGATACACGGTAAAAAATTTTTTGGTGATTTTTTAATTAACTTTTTGTCACAAAAACTTGATTTGCAAAAAAACACTATTTTTAATTTTTTTTATTTTTTGATATGTTTTAGAGGACATAAAATGCCAACTTTTCAGAAGTTTCCAGAATGGGCAAAAAATCTTTGACCGAGTTATGATTTTTTGAATCAATACAGATTTTTTCGAAAAATCGAAATATTGGTCGCAAAAATTTTTCAACTTCATTTTTCGATGTAAAATCGAATTTGCAATCAAAAAGTACTTTAGTGAATTTTTGATAAAATGCACCGTTTTCAAGTTATAACCATTTTTAGGTAACTTTTTTAAAAATAGTCGCAGTTTTTCATTTTTTTTAATTAGTGCCCATGTTTGCCCACCTTTGAAAAAAATATTTTTGAAAAGCTGAGAAAATTCTCTATATTTTGCTTTATTGAACTTTGTTGATACGACCCATAGTTGCTGAGATATTGCCATGCAAAGGTTAAAAAACAGGAAAATTGATGTTTTCTAAGTCTTACCTAAACAACCCACCATTTTCTAATGTCGATATCTCAGCAACTATAAATCCGATTCACAATGTTAAAACATGAAACATTCGTGAAATTTTCCGATCTTTTCGAAAAAAATATTTTCAAAAATTTAAAATCAAGACTAACATTTCAAACGGGCGTAATATTGAATGTTTGGCCCGTTTGAAATGTTAGTCTTGATTTTAAATTTTTGAAAGTATTTTTTTCGAAAAGATCGGAAAATTTCACGAATGTTTCATATTATAACATTTTGAATCGGATTTGTAGTTGCTGAGATATCGACATTAGAAAATGGTGGGTTGTTTGGGTGAGACTTAGAAAACATCAATTTTCCTGTTTTTTAACCTTTGCATGGCAATATCTCAGCAACTATGGGTCGTATCAACAAAGTTCAATAAAGCAAAATATAGAGAATTTTCTCAGCTTTTCAAAAATATTTTTTTCAAAGGTGGGCAAACATGGGCACTAATTTAAAAAAATTAAAAACTGCGACTATTTTTAAAAAAGTTACCTAATAATGGTTATAACTTGAAAACGGTGCATTTTATCAAAATTTCACTAAAGTACTTTTTGATTGCAAATTCGATTTTACATCGAAAAATGAAGTTGAATAATTTTTGTAAACAATATTTCGATTTTTTGAAAAAATCTGTATTGATTCAAAAATTCATAACTCGGTCAAAGATTTTTTGCCCATTCTGGAAACTTCTGAAAAGTTGGCATTTTATGTCCTCTAAAACATATCAAAAAATAAAAAAAATTAAAAATAGTGTTTTTTTGCAAATCAAGTTTTTGTGACAAAAAGTTAAATAAAAAATCACCAAATTTTTTTTACAGTGTATCATTTTTTTTCAGTGTAGTCCATATCCATACCTACAACTTTGCCGAAGACACCAAATCGATCAAAAAATTCCTTCAAAAGGTACAGATTTTTTAATTTTTACATATCATTTTTGTATGGACAGCTGCCAAATTTGTATGGAAAATTATATGGACAAACTAATGATGCAAAATGGCTTCTTTGGGCATACCGAAGGCACCAAAAAAGTTTCAGTCGGATTAAAAAATACAAAAATTAAAATTGAAGAAAAAAGACCGATTTCGTAGAGAATTGCTCTATGGTAGAATAACTCCAACTGTTATTGGGATGATTGGATTAGTTGTTAAAATATCAAAAAAGAATAACAAAGATTTGTTTGAAGAAAAACGCAAAATGTCATTAGTCTGTTATTACAATAACAATCCAATAACAAAAAAATCATAACGGCGAATAACAAATCTTGTTATAAATAACATAAAATGTTATTGTCCTAGTATTTTCAAATAACAAAAAATGTTATTCCCACGTTATTTCCATCTGCTCGGGTTCCGAATGTTATAGTCAAGAGTTCTTATGACATGTTTAATAAACATTCTCTATGCAAGTAGTACGTGCGCTGGTAAAACTTAATTCAAACACGCACATTTCTAACGGGTTAAGAGATGTTCAACAACAGAAAAACGTGCGCTTTTTCCAGCGTTCAAGAGTTCTCAGGGACGTTGGGAAAACATAGTAAATGAGTTCAACAACAAGTTCGGAAATCTTTTGGCGAACAAAGTGTGCTACTTGGGTATGAATTATTAGAATTTGAAATTAGGGATAGACATTTTAAGATTTTTGGTGCTTTTTCAAATTTTGTCCCGATTTGGCCCACTTTCCATTGACGTAGAATGCTCTTTTTTGGCCCAGATGCTAGTTATATATGTCCAAACAACTCCTGAACATTTCCGGCAGATTAGTGAGGTCCAGACGACGTCCCTTACTAAGGCATATGCCCTGTTCGTGCACTCGATCTTAAATTGAAAAAAAAATGATATTCAAGTTTTTTTTTAATATTTTCGAAATTTTTTATATTAATGGTATTGAACAACATTTAAAACACTTGATATTTAAAATTTTTAACACTGTTAAATAAATCAGGACATAAAAAACACTTAAGTTAATTCACGTATTAAAGTTATTGAAAGTGATACCACTATTCATTTTGGTTAAAGTATTGAAAGAATAAAAAGTTTTAAAAATGTTATAGTTATGGGACCATCCATAAACCACGTGGAAACTTTTGGGGGAGAGAGAGGGAAACTATGTTCTGCTAAAAGAAAATTGAACAGTGAAACTAAATTCTGTTAAAAGGGATGTGTAGGTGACATCTTAAGATAACTTTGCTGAAAAAATCTCGTTCCTAGAACAAATCCTGCTAATTTGGCAGCTGTCTAAATTTGAGGTACGTTTTTGGCTAAAAATGACCTCTCAAAAAAACATTTTTCTAATATTTTTGTTGGAATTGTTCGAAAACTACCCAAATGTTTGAAAATATCTACTTCAAACATTGTAGCATGTCAATACGATTCCCTCGAACATACACTGTTGGATGACTTGTTTTTTCCATATCTTTGTATTTAGGCATCATTTTAGTTTCATTTGACCCAATGTCACCCCCTCTAAGGGGTGTGATTGGGTCAATTTTCTAACTATTGGCATTTAAGGTAGTGTTCATCAAAATCCACCATATTTTGGGAAAATGTTGGTAAATTATCTAATAACAAATCTACGTTGAAAGATTTTCGATGTTATTTAAAGAGCAATTCCAGCTCAAATCAGATTTTTTTTCTGGTACTTTTGTACCCGACCCTCTCCGATTTCAATGAAACTTTTGAGACATGTTATCTTAGGCCTATATAAGGCATTTTTGTGTATATGGAGCCAACAGTACTCGAAAATAACAATTGAGAAGGTCGTAAGGTTTTTAAATATTTTTGTATTTTGCAATTTAAAAATTACTGTATCTTAAAGCCGTTGCATCGTATCAAAAAGTGGTCTAAAACAAACTTGTAGGAAATTGTACGGGCTTTCTGAAAAAAATACACTGAAACAAAATACACGCCACTTCTATGAGATTTTTTGATTTTTAAGTTTAAAAGTTAAATTTAAAAGTTATGTCACGATTTTTTTTCGCTCGAAATTTTTGAGGAAATAGCCTAAAATGTTACAAAAAGACTCACGAAAAATGCAAGAAGGTATGTCTCTCCTGAAAAAAATACAAAAATCATTTATTAAAACTGTTTTTTTAAGTGGTCTAAACGACAAAATTTTCAAAAACCGATAGTGGGAATCGATTTCCCAGACAATTTTACTTAAAAGCCTCCATATTGGCCATTGTCCTAAGTCCAATCCTTTAGAGGATATAGCGGTTTTTTAAATAAAAATGGTTAAAAAACTGTTTTTTTTTTGGCTTTTGGCAATTTCTATATGACAGACTTGGTTTTTTAGTCTCGTAAATATTTTTACCGTTATCTTCCCAAGGATTGGACTTGGGACAATGGTCAATATGGAGACTTTTATGTAAAATTGTCTGGGAAATCGATTCCCACTATCGGTTTTTGAAAATTTTGACGTTTAGACCACTTTTTTTTTAAACAGTTTAAGTAAATGATTTTTGTATTTTTTAGGAGAGACATACCATCCTGCATTTTTCGTGAGTCTTTTTGTAACATTTTAGGCTATTTCCTCAAAAATTTTGAGCGAAAAAAAATCGTGACATCACCTTGAAATTTAACTTTTAAACTTAAAAATCAAAAAATCTCATAGAAGTGGCGTGTATTTTTGTTTCAGTGTATTTTTTCAGAAAGCCCGTCCAATTTCCTACAAGTTTGTTTTAGACCACTTTTTGATACGATGCAACGGCTTTGAGATACAGTAATTTTTAAATTGCAAAATACAAAAATATTTAAAAACCTTACGACCTTCTCAAATGTTATTTTCGAGTACTGTTGGCTCCATATACACAAAAATGGCTTATATAGGCCTAGGATAACATGTCTCAAAAGTTTCATTGAAATCGGAGAGGGTCGGGTACAAAAGTACCAGAAAAAATCCTGATTTGAGCTGGAATTGCTCTAAATTGTTTTTGTTTTTAAGAAATTACGAGAAGTGTATCGTTTTTTGACCCATAGTGACCTTCTCTGACGGTACTTCAAGTATTTTGATTGTCTTTAATGTATTTAATGATTTTTAATTTATTAAATGTATTTTAATTAATTGATGTAATTTACGTAATGGTTATCTTAACGATTTTTGATGTAAGAAAAATAAAACTTTTCTCTTCACATTTTTACTATCGGCCGATCAGCACTTTGGCTTTAAAATTCAGTTTGCATAAAATGATTTAGATTATTGTTTTTAAAGTCTGTTGAAACGTATTTTTAATATAAAAAGTTTTTTATTTTATTTGAAGTACTCAAAGTCTTTGCAGCATTTAATGTATTCATAGTATTATAAAAATCCCAAAGCACACTTTGAAGCATTACAAAATAATGTGTTTCTGGCGCACAAGAGAAAAAAATAAATAAATATGCAGAATAAAACAAAAAATCCTTTCTGATTTATTGCAAACCTAATTCAAATTGGTGATTCATAACATCAACAACTGAGACATTATAGTAGACCAATTAAAAGGTTGATAATATCAATATTTGCACCCCTTTGCATTAAAATAGACCTGACAATTTGCAATATTTTTTCCTCAAACGAGCCACTTCATCGCTACTAGCACATGAATAAATTCACGATAAATTATTTCGTCAATAATTACATCGAAAAACAAAGAATGCAACATAAAACAACACAGTTGACAGTTTCGTGTCAACGATCATCAACAACGTAACAAAAAAAAAAAGAACTCTTATCAATCGCATTAATCAGGCCCCATTTTGCGGGGTTCCTTTCAACTTTCGCTCGCATTCACCAGAAGACATAAAGCACCCTCTCAATGACACCGCTCCGCGGTAATGTCCGTTCGGAATTAGGGTTTCAAAATAGTTTAATAACGTTTTAAAGCAAAAATATTTAATTTAATTAAATTTGAACAAAATATTTTTATGCTGAAAAACTTTAGCAATCGAGTGTTAATAGTTTAGAATACTGTTAAATAAAATAATTTTGAAAAATGTCGTAAAAATTTCGAAAAAAAAATGTAATGGCATGATTTGCAAGATATTCTTTGAATTTGGAAATTCACCAAATAACATGTTTTTACGCCCTTTTCAAATACCTTCACCAAAATCACCCCTTTCACACAGCTCTGGCACATACTACCGGTGAGTGTAATATTGGCATAATGTATAATTTCGCAACGGTGGCCACTTTTATCAGTGGGTTATGATCTTGTACTTCCTGTCCGTCGACACACACACTCACTCACACACGTCCGCCCGCGTATCCTGGACAGTTGAGGGTTGACGATGACGTATGTGCGTCGTCGTCGTGCACGCCACATGCAATTTTGATGATGAACTGCCCAACTGCTTCGACGAGGAGAGGGGTGTGTGCCACGCTGTGAGTGGTGCATAATTAACGGGGCCATTTTTGGCCGAAGGGGTTTGGAGTTGCAAAAGTGCATCGTGCAGAATAAAAAAACGGAGGGTGTCCTTTGAGGCTTTTCCAAGAAAGTAATTAAGTGTGCGGCATATCGTACCCCAAACCGGTTAAGGGTTAACAAAAAGCGTGCCCGGTTTCACCCTCGCACCAATTTTTCGACCGACATGATGAATTCATATTTCAAGGAAATCAATAATTACATCCACGGTCAATTAATATGCACTATTTACTGTGAGTGCAGCGGAAAATGAGGGCGTACAGTATTGGAGTTGGAAACACGAGGTGGGGATGTGTTTGTGAAATGTGTCATGTTGTGTTTTGAAGGGCGGTTATTTTTGACCAGTTGGGCTCGAGGTTTGACAGGCTCTCTTTTCAGGTCTCGGGAATCGACAACGCTGTCAATGGTTCATCAATGGTGAAAAGTAGGAAATTGTTATGCTACTGATCTGGTGGTGAATTTATCTCTTTGTTTGTTTATGGGACTGTTCAAATTCAATGTTGTCTCATGAAATATTTGTTTTATTCTTACTTTTTTTCCAAATTCAACCTCAACTTTTGGTGTCCAAAAAGGCCATCGTTTAAAATTTAAATCTCGGAATCGAGTTCAATTAGTGAAGTGGTAGCGCACGGTCGATGACACTACTCGACAAAACAAAACTTGTGTCAACGGATTCACGATATCTCATCCGTTCCTGAGAGAAAAGGCATCCCCGAATCCGATGCAATCGACAGAATTTGATTTTATGTCCACGCGGACTGATGAAAAATTGGTACATTTTTTAACATAAAAAATCGAACAATTTAAAAAAAACCATGCGTCTCCTCCCAATTATATGAGCCATCTACAAGAATATGGAAGCGCCTGGTGCATAGCCATTTCCTTTAAGCACAACGGAAACAACCAATACAAATGTATAAAAAAGTTGTCAAGTTCTCGGGGGGTCCACAGCTAGCATTTTTTGTACGATTATAAAAAAAAGGTGCTGTGGTAATGTTACAGGCATAACCATCATGACGAAGAACTTCGGACACAAAAGTAAATTAATTTTTTATAGTTATTAATAATTGCGTTTCTTGGCCACAAAATCAATCACGAAAGAATTATTTCTTAAGATCTATTTATTTCTGCTCAAAGATGGTCTCATGTTAATTTGACTTTAGATAACGGGGGAAGGTACAGTCCTGCTCCCGGAGCCTCAGGCCACTCCAGGTGGCGGCCACTACTGCCAAAATGTCAAATTTCATGTCCAGTATCAAAATCCCTAAAGTTTGATACCCATATTGCCCCAACTCTTATGGTTCCGTCATTGTCCCCCTATCGGAACACCCCCGGGGCCTCCGGCCATTTTCATGTTCAGTATCAAAAACCATGAATTTTGATACCAATATTGCCAAAACTCGTATGGTTCTGTAAAAGGCTCTCCGGGCCCCGGGGGAACCTGCTTTGAGGGCACCGGCCACTCCAGGTTTTGGCCAACACTGTCGAAATGGCCATTTTCATGTTCAGTATCAAAAACCATGAATTTTGATACCCATATTGCCCCAACTCTTCTGGCTTCGCAAATGTCCCCTTATCGGAACATCCCCGGGGCCTCCGGCCACTCCATGTGGTGGCCACTACTGCCAAAATGTCAAATTTCATGTCCAGTATCAAAATCCCTAAAGTTTGATACCCATATTGCCCCAACTCTTATGGTTCCGCAAATGTCCCCCTATCGGAACATCCCCGAGGCCTGCGGCCACTCCAGGTGGTGGCCACTACTGCCAAAATGTCAAATTTCATGTCCAGTATCAAAATTCCTAAAGTTTGATACCCATATTGCCCCAACTCTTATGGTTCCGCAAATGTCCCCTTATCGGAACATCCCCGGGGCCTGCGACCACTCCAGGTGGTGGCCACTACTGCCGAAATGTCAAATTTCATGTCCAGTATCAAAATCCCTAAAGTTTGATACCCATATTGCCCCAACTCTTATGGTTCCGCAAATGTCCCCTTATCGGAACATCCCCGGGGCCTCCGGCCACTCCAGGTGGTGGCCACTACTGCCAAAATGTCAAATTTCATGTCCAGTATCAAAAACCCTAGAGTTTGATACCCATATTGCCCCAACTCTTATGGTTCCGCAAATGTCCCCTTATCGGAACATCCCCGAGGCCGGCGGCCACTCCAGGTGGTGGTCACTACTGCCGAAATGTCAAATTTCATGTCCAGTATCAAAATCCCTAAAGTTTGATACCCATATTGCCCCAACTCTTATGGTTCCGCAAATGTCCCCCTATCGGAACATCCCCGGGGCCTGCGGCCACTCCAGGTGGTGGCCACTACTGCCAAAATGTCAAATTTCATGTCCAGTATCAAAATCCCTAAAGTTTGATACCCATATTGCCCCAACTCTTATGGTTCCGCAAATGTCCCCTTATCAGAACATCCCCGGGGCCTCCGGCCACTCCAGGTGGTGGTCACTACTGCCAAAATGTCAAACTTCATGTCCACTATCAAAATCCCTAAAGTTTGATACCCATATTGCCCCAACTCTTATGGTTCCGCAAATGTCCCCTTATCGGAACATCCCCGGGGCCTGCGGCCACTCCAGGTGGCGGCCACTACTGCCGAAATGTCAAATTTCATGTCCAGTATCAAAATCCCTAAAGTTTGATACCCATATTGCCCCAACTCTTATGGTTCCGCAAATGTCCCCTTATCGGAACATCCCCGGGGCCTGCGGCCACTCCAGGTGGCGGCCATTACTGCCGAAATGTCAAATTTCATGTCCAGTATCAAAATCCCTAAAGTTTGATACCCATATTGCCCCAACTCTTATGGTTCCGCAAATGTCCCCCTATCGGAACTTCCCCGGGGCCTGCGGCCACTCCAGGTGGTGGCCACTACTGCCAAAATGTCAAATTTCATGTCCAGTATCAAAATCCCTAAAGTTTGATACCCATATTGCCCCAACTCTTATGGTTCCGCAAATGTCCCCCTATCGGAACATCCCCGAGGCCTGCGGCCACTCCAGGTGGCGGCCACTACTGCCAAAATGTCAAATTTCATGTCCAGTATCAAAATTCCTAAAGTTTGATACGCATATTGCCCCAACTCTTATGGTTCCGCAAATGTCCCCTTATCGGAACATCCCCGGGGCCTGCGGCCACTCCAGGTGGCGGCCACTACTGCCGAAATGTCAAATTTCATGTCCAGTATCAAAATCCCTAAAGTTTGATACCCATATTGCCCCAACTCTTATGGTTCCGTCATTGTCCCCCTATCGGAACACCCCCGGGGCCTTCGGCCATTTTCATGTTCAGTATCAAAAACCATGAATTTTGATACCAATATTGCCAAAACTCGTATGGTTCTGTAAAAGGCTCTCCGGGCCCCGGGGGAACCTGCTTTGAGGGCACCGGCCACTCCAGGTTTAGGCCAACACTGTCGAAATGGCCATTTTCATGTTCAGTATCAAAAACCATGAATTTTGATACCCATATTGCCCCAACTCTTCTGGCTTCGCAAATGTCCCCTTATCGGAACATCCCCGGGGCCTCCGGCCACTCCAGGTGGCGGCCACTACTGCCGAAATGTCAAATTTCATGTCCAGTATCAAAATTCCTAAAGTTTGATACGCATATTGCCCCAACTCTTATGGTTCCGCAAATGTCCCCTTATCGGAACATCCCCGGGGCCTGCGGCCACTCCAGGTGGTGGCCACTACTGCCAAAATGTCAAATTTCATGTCCAGTATCAAAATCCCTAAAGTTTGATACCCATATTGCCCCAACTCTTATGGTTCCGTCATTGTCCCCCTATCGGAACACCCCCGGGGCCTCCGGCCATTTTCATGTTCAGTATCAAAAACCATGAATTTTGATACCAATATTGCCAAAACTCGTATGGTTCTGTAAAAGGCTCTCCGGGCCCCGGGGGAACCTGCTTTGAGGGCACCGGCCACTCCAGGTTTAGGCCTACACTGTCGAAATGGCCATTTTCATGTCCAGTATCAAAAACCATGAATTTTGATACCCATATTGCCCCAACTCTTCTGGCTTCGCAAATGTCCCCTTATCGGAACATCCCCGGGGCCTCCGGCCACTCCAGGTGGCGGCCATTACTGCCGAAATGTCAAATTTCATGTCCAGTATCAAAATTCCTAAAGTTTGATACGCATATTGCCCCAACTCTTATGGTTCCGCAAATGTCCCCTTATCGGAACATCCCCGGGGCCTGCGGCCACTCCAGGTGGCGGCCACTACTGCCGAAATGTCAAATTTCATGTCCAGTATCAAAATCCCTAAAGTTTGATACCCATATTGCCCCAACTCTTATGGTTCCGCAAATGTCCCCCTATCGGAACATCCCCGAGGCCTGCGGCCACTCCAGGTGGCGGCCACTACTGCCAAAATGTCAAATTTCATGTCCAGTATCAAAATTCCTAAAGTTTGATACGCATATTGCCCCAACTCTTATGGTTCCGCAAATGTCCCCTTATCGGAACATCCCCGGGGCCTGCGGCCACTCCAGGTGGCGGCCACTACTGCCGAAATGTCAAATTTCATGTCCAGTATCAAAATCCCTAAAGTTTGATACCCATATTGCCCCAACTCTTATGGTTCCGTCATTGTCCCCCTATCGGAACACCCCCGGGGCCTTCGGCCATTTTCATGTTCAGTATCAAAAACCATGAATTTTGATACCAATATTGCCAAAACTCGTATGGTTCTGTAAAAGGTTCTCCGGGCCCCGGGGGAACCTGCTTTGAGGGCACCGGCCACTCCAGGTTTAGGCCAACACTGTCGAAATGGCCATTTTCATGTCCAGTATCAAAAACCATGAATTTTGATACCCATATTGCCCCAACTCTTCTGGCTTCGCAAATGTCCCCTTATCGGAACATCCCCGGGGCCTCCGGCCACTCCAGGTGGCGGCCATTACTGCCGAAATGTCAAATTTCATGTCCAGTATCAAAATTCCTAAAGTTTGATACGCATATTGCCCCAACTCTTATGGTTCCGCAAATGTCCCCTTATCGGAACATCCCCGGGGCCTGCGGCCACTCCAGGTGGCGGCCACTACTGCCGAAATGTCAAATTTCATGTCCAGTATCAAAATCCCTAAAGTTTGATACCCATATTGCCCCAACTCTTATGGTTCCGTCATTGTCCCCCTATCGGAACACCCCCGGGGCCTTCGGCCATTTTCATGTTCAGTATCAAAAACCATGAATTTTGATACCAATATTGCCAAAACTCGTATGGTTCTGTAAAAGGTTCTCCGGGCCCCGGGGGAACCTGCTTTGAGGGCACCGGCCACTCCAGGTTTAGGCCAACACTGTCGAAATGGCCATTTTCATGTCCAGTATCAAAAACCATGAATTTTGATACCCATATTGCCCCAACTCTTCTGGCTTCGCAAATGTCCCCTTATCGGAACATCCCCGGGGCCTCCGGCCACTCCAGGTGGCGGCCATTACTGCCGAAATGTCAAATTTCATGTCCAGTATCAAAATTCCTAAAGTTTGATACGCATATTGCCCCAACTCTTATGGTTCCGCAAATGTCCCCTTATCGGAACATCCCCGGGGCCTGCGGCCACTCCAGGTGGCGGCCATTACTGCCGAAATGTCAAATTTCATGTCCAGTATCAAAATCCCTAAAGTTTGATACCCATATTGCCCCAACTCTTATGGTTCCGCAAATGTCCCCCTATCGGAACTTCCCCGGGGCCTGCGGCCACTCCAGGTGGTGGCCACTACTGCCAAAATGTCAAATTTCATGTCCAGTATCAAAATCCCTAAAGTTTGATACCCATATTGCCCCAACTCTTATGGTTCCGCAAATGTCCCCCTATCGGAACATCCCCGAGGCCTGCGGCCACTCCAGGTGGCGGCCACTACTGCCAAAATGTCAAATTTCATGTCCAGTATCAAAATTCCTAAAGTTTGATACGCATATTGCCCCAACTCTTATGGTTCCGCAAATGTCCCCTTATCGGAACATCCCCGGGGCCTGCGGCCACTCCAGGTGGCGGCCACTACTGCCGAAATGTCAAATTTCATGTCCAGTATCAAAATCCCTAAAGTTTGATACCCATATTGCCCCAACTCTTATGGTTCCGTCATTGTCCCCCTATCGGAACACCCCCGGGGCCTTCGGCCATTTTCATGTTCAGTATCAAAAACCATGAATTTTGATACCAATATTGCCAAAACTCGTATGGTTCTGTAAAAGGTTCTCCGGGCCCCGGGGGAACCTGCTTTGAGGGCACCGGCCACTCCAGGTTTAGGCCAACACTGTCGAAATGGCCATTTTCATGTCCAGTATCAAAAACCATGAATTTTGATACCCATATTGCCCCAACTCTTCTGGCTTCGCAAATGTCCCCTTATCGGAACATCCCCGGGGCCTCCGGCCACTCCAGGTGGCGGCCATTACTGCCGAAATGTCAAATTTCATGTCCAGTATCAAAATTCCTAAAGTTTGATACGCATATTGCCCCAACTCTTATGGTTCCGCAAATGTCCCCTTATCGGAACATCCCCGGGGCCTGCGGCCACTCCAGGTGGCGGCCACTACTGCCGAAATGTCAAATTTCATGTCCAGTATCAAAATCCCTAAAGTTTGATACCCATATTGCCCCAACTCTTATGGTTCCGTCATTGTCCCCCTATCGGAACACCCCCGGGGCCTTCGGCCATTTTCATGTTCAGTATCAAAAACCATGAATTTTGATACCAATATTGCCAAAACTCGTATGGTTCTGTAAAAGGTTCTCCGGGCCCCGGGGGAACCTGCTTTGAGGGCACCGGCCACTCCAGGTTTAGGCCAACACTGTCGAAATGGCCATTTTCATGTCCAGTATCAAAAACCATGAATTTTGATACCCATATTGCCCCAACTCTTCTGGCTTCGCAAATGTCCCCTTATCGGAACATCCCCGGGGCCTCCGGCCACTCCAGGTGGCGGCCACTACTGCCGAAATGTCAAATTTCATGTCCAGTATCAAAATCCCTAAAGTTTGATACCCATATTGCCCCAACTCTTATGGTTCCGCAAATGTCCCCTTATCGGAACATCCCCGGGGCCTGCGGCCACTCCAGGTGGCGGCCATTACTGCCGAAATGTCAAATTTCATGTCCAGTATCAAAATCCCTAAAGTTTGATACCCATATTGCCCCAACTCTTATGGTTCCGCAAATGTCCCCCTATCGGAACTTCCCCGGGGCCTGCGGCCACTCCAGGTGGTGGCCACTACTGCCAAAATGTCAAATTTCATGTCCAGTATCAAAATCCCTAAAGTTTGATACCCATATTGCCCCAACTCTTATGGTTCCGCAAATGTCCCCCTATCGGAACATCCCCGAGGCCTGCGGCCACTCCAGGTGGTGGCCACTACTGCCAAAATGTCAAATTTCATGTCCAGTATCAAAATTCCTAAAGTTTGATACCCATATTGCCCCAACTCTTATGGTTCCGCAAATGTCCCCTTATCGGAACATCCCCGGGGCCTGCGGCCACTCCAGGTGGTGGCCACTACTGCCAAAATGTCAAATTTCATGTCCAGTATCAAAATCCCTAAAGTTTGATACCCATATTGCCCCAACTCTTATGGTTCCGTCATTGTCCCCCTATCGGAACACCCCCGGGGCCTCCGGCCATTTTCATGTTCAGTATCAAAAACCATGAATTTTGATACCAATATTGCCAAAACTCGTATGGTTCTGTAAAAGGCTCTCCGGGCCCCGGGGGAACCTGCTTTGAGGGCACCGGCCACTCCAGGTTTTGGCCAACACTGTCGAAATGGCCATTTTCATGTCCAGTATCAAAAACCATGAATTTTGATACCCATATTGCCCCAACTCTTCTGGCTTCGCAAATGTCCCCTTATCGGAACATCCCCGGGGCCTCCGGCCACTCCAGGTGGCGGCCACTACTGCCAAAATGTCAAATTTCATGTCCAGTATCAAAATCCCTAAAGTTTGATACCCATATTGCCCCAACTCTTATGGTTCCGCAAATGTCCCCCTATCGGAACATCCCCGAGGCCTGCGGCCACTCCAGGTGGCGGCCACTACTGCCAAAATGTCAAATTTCATGTCCAGTATCAAAATCCCTAAAGTTTGATACCCATATTGCCCCAACTCTTATGGTTCCGCAAATGTCCCCCTATCGGAACATCCCCGGGGCCTCCGGCCACTCCAGGTGGCGGCCACTACTGCCAAAATGTCAAATTTCATGTCCAGTATCAAAATCCCTAAAGTTTGATACCCATATTGCCCCAACTCTTATGGTTCCGCAAATGTCCCCTTATCGGAACATCCCCGGGGCCGGTGGCCACTCCAGGTGGTGGCCACTACTGCCAAAATGTCAAATTTCATGTCCAGTATCAAAATTCCTAAAGTTTGATACCCATATTGCCCCAACTCTTATGGTTCCGCAAATGTCCCCTTATCGGAACATCCCCGGGGCCGGTGGCCACTCCAGGTGGTGGCCACTACTGCCAAAATGTCAAATTTCATGTCCAGTATCAAAATCCCTAAAGTTTGATACCCATATTGCCCCAACTCTTATGGTTCCGCAAATGTCCCCCTATCGGAACATCCCCGAGGCCTGCGGCCACTCCAGGTGGCGGCCACTACTGCCAAAATGTCAAATTTCATGTCCAGTATCAAAATCCCTAAAGTTTGATACCCATATTGCCCCAACTCTTATGGTTCCGCAAATGTCCCCTTATCGGAACATCCCCGGGGCCGGTGGCCACTCCAGGTGGTGGCCACTACTGCCAAAATGTCAAATTTCATGTCCAGTATCAAAATCCCTAAAGTTTGATACCCATATTGCCCCAACTCTTATGGTTCCGCAAATGTCCCCCTATCGGAACATCCCCGGGGCCTCCGGCCACTCCAGGTGGCGGCCACTACTGCCAAAATGTCAAATTTCATGTCCAGTATCAAAATCCCTAAAGTTTGATACCCATATTGCCCCAACTCTTATGGTTCCGCAAATGTCCCCTTATCGGAACATCCCCGGGGCCGGTGGCCACTCCAGGTGGTGGCCACTACTGCCAAAATGTCAAATTTCATGTCCAGTATCAAAATTCCTAAAGTTTGATACCCATATTGCCCCAACTCTTATGGTTCCGTCATTGTCCCCCTATCGGAACACCCCCGGGGCCTCCGGCCATTTTCATGTTCAGTATCAAAAACCATGAATTTTGATACCAATATTGCCAAAACTCGTATGGTTCTGTAAAAGGCTCTCCGGGCCCCGGGGGAACCTGCTTTGAGGGCACCGGCCACTCCAGGTTTAGGCCAACACTGTCGAAATGGCCATTTTCATGTCCAGTATCAAAAACCATGAATTTTGATACCCATATTGCCCCAACTCTTCTGGCTTCGCAAATGTCCCCTTATCGGAACATCCCCGGGGCCTCCGGCCACTCCAGGTGGCGGCCACTACTGCCAAAATGTCAAATTTCATGTCCAGTACCAAACTCTTATGGTTCCGCAAATGTCCCTTTTATCGGAACATCCCCGGGGCCTCCGGCCACTCCAGGTGGCGGCCACTACTGCCAAAATGTCAAATTTCATGTCCAGTATCAAAATCCCTAAAGTTTGATACCCATATTGCCCCAACTCTTATGGTTCCGCAAATGTCCCCCTATCGGAACATCCCCGAGGCCTGCGGCCACTACTGCCAAAATGTCAAATTTCATGTCCAGTATCAAAATCCCTAAAGTTTGATACCCATATTGCCCCAACTCTTATGGTTCCGCAAATGTCCCCTTATCGGAACACCCCCGGGGCCTCCGGCCAATCCAGATGGTGGCCACTACTACCAAAATGTCAAATTTGTCAAAGAGAGAGCGAAGGGGTGAGAGCAGCTTTCTGCGTAGCTGTGGATCCCGTCACCCCTCGCGTCCTTCCTTGGTTCCGTCCCGCAAAATCTCCATGGCAACACGATGCACGGAATCTGGCCGCTTCCTCAACCGGGCGCCGGGCGAGAGCAGCTTCCTCGAGCTGTGAAATCCGTCACCGGTTTGGGGGAGCGGGGTGAAGGCAGCTCGCCGAGCTGTGAAATCCCTCACCCCGCGCGTCCTTCCTTGGTCGCGTCCCGCAAAATCTCCATGGCAACGTCGTCCGATCGTGGATTCCTCGTGGCTGGTTTCCTCCTCGGTCCAGCATCAGCAGCAGCAGGAGCTCCTTCCAGGTCGGCGTCCAAAATTGATTTGACTTGATTTTGGATCGGCACTTCCTTTTATATCAAATCGTTTTGGCGTTTGGCGAAGCAGCAGCACAAAAGGAATAAATCGCCAAATTGTGTCAAGGCCAAACGCAGGCAAGGCTTTGGGGGCGGAGTCAAGAGAGTGTGCGCGTGTGTGTGTTGTGTGCGTGCTTGCTTGCTGTGTGGAAGCAGTTTTATTAATTTAAACTCAGTTTTTAAGTGCTTCAACTAAATTTCATGGCCATTAATTAGGTATAGTAAGAATGCGTGAAATCTCCCCTTTCGTTTGGTGGGTACCACTTTTACGTGTGTTGAACAGGAGCTGAGATATTAATGTTACAAATCTTGCAGTCGCGTTTAATTTTTCGTTACATTTCGCTCCGCGAAATTTTGGATTGCTACCCTGTATAGAGCCCTAAGACGAAGTTCTTCGTCAATAAATATTAAAAGTTTAAAATTAATTTATTTAAAAAACATATTTTTTGATTTATTTGTTTACTAAAATTTTATGTATCTCAAAGATCTATGGGTACTTCGGGATGTCCATGGTCATCCAAGGACTGCCTGGAGTTAAGATCTACGAGTCTACCGCCGTAACAAGCAAGAGGTCGTCGGATTTTGACCCCGGATCATGTGCGTATAGCATCAGTGCATATGGTAGACTACTGTATGAATGTGTTGGGATGTTCATGGTCATCCAAGGACTCCCTGGAGTTAAGATCTACGAGTCTACCGCCGTAACAAGCAAGAGGTCGTCGGATTTTGACCTCGGATCATGTGCGTATAGCATCAGTGCATATGGTAGACTACTATATGAATGTGTTGGGATGTTCATGGTCATCCAAGGACTCCCTGGAGTTAAGATCTACGAGTCTACCGCCGTAACAAGCAAGAGGTCGTTGGATTTTGACCCCGGATCATGTGCGTATAGCATCAGTGCATATGGTAGACTACTATATGAATGTGTTGGGATGTTCATGGTCATCCAAGGACTCCCTGGAGTTAAGATCTACGAGTCTACCGCCGTAACAAGCAAGAGGTCGTCGGATTTTGACCCCGAATCTTGTGTGTATAGCATCAGTGCATATGGTAGACTACTGTATGAATGTGTTGGGATGTTCATGGGCATCCAAGGACTCCCTGGAGTTAAGATCTACGAGTCTACCGCCGTAACATGCAAGAGGTCGTCGGATTTTGACCCCGGATCATGTGCGTATAGCATCAGTGCATATGGTAGACTACTGTATGAATGTGTTGGGATGTTCATGGTCATCCAAGGACTCCCTGGAGTTAAGATCTACGAGTCTACCGCCGTAACAAGCAAGAGGTCGTCGGATTTTGACCTCGGATCATGTGCGTATAGCATCAGTGCATATGGTAGACTACTATATGAATGTGTTGGGATGTTCATGGTCATCCAAGGACTCCCTGGAGTTAAGATCTACGAGTCTACCGCCGTAACAAGCAAGAGGTCGTCGGATTTTGACCCCGGATCATGTGCGTATAGCATCAGTGCATATGGTAGACTACTGTATGAGTGTGTTGGGATGTTCATGGTCATCCAAGGACTCCCTGGAGTTAAGATCTACGAGTCTACCGCCGTAACAAGCAAGAGGTCGTCGGATTTTGACCTCGGATCATGTGCGTATAGCATCAGTGCATATGGTAGACTACTATATGAATGTGTTGGGATGTCCATGGTCATCCAAGGACTCCCTGGAGTTAAGATCTACGAGTCTACCGCCGTAACATGCAAGAGGTCGTCGGATTTTGACCCCGGATCATGTGCGTATAGCATCAGTGCATATGGTAGACTACTGTATGAATGTGTTGGGATGTTCATGGTCATCCAAGGACTCCCTGGAGTTAAGATCTACGAGTCTACCGCCGTAACAAGCAAGAGGTCGTCGGATTTTGACCTCGGATCATGTGCGTATAGCATCAGTGCATATGGTAGACTACTATATGAATGTGTTGGGATGTTCATGGTCATCCAAGGACTCCCTGGAGTTAAGATCTACGAGTCTACCGCCGTAACAAGCAAGAGGTCGTCGGATTTTGACCCCGGATCATGTGCGTATAGCATCAGTGCATATGGTAGACTACTGTATGAGTGTGTTGGGATGTTCATGGTCATCCAAGGACTCCCTGGAGTTAAGATCTACGAGTCTACCGCCGTAACAAGCAAGAGGTCGTCGGATTTTGACCCCGGATCATGTGCGTATAGCATCAGTGCATATGGTAGACTACTGTATGAATGTGTTGGGATGTTCATGGTCATCCAAGGACTCCCTG
This sequence comes from Culex pipiens pallens, assembly GCF_016801865.2. Taxonomy (NCBI): domain Eukaryota; kingdom Metazoa; phylum Arthropoda; class Insecta; order Diptera; family Culicidae; genus Culex; species Culex pipiens. The sequence continues at coordinate 136,955,231 of NC_068938.1, read as the reverse complement.
GAGTTAAGATCTACGAGTCTACCGCCGTAACAAGCAAGAGGTCGTCGGATTTTGACCCCGGATCATGTGCGTATAGCATCAGTGCATATGGTAGACTACTGTATGAATGTGTTGGGATGTTCATGGTCATCCAAGGACTCCCTGGAGTTAAGATCTACGAGTCTACCGCCGTAACAAGCAAGAGGTCGTCGGATTTTGACCCCGGATCATGTGCGTATAGCATCAGTGCATATGGTAGACTACTGTATGAATGTGTTGGGATGTTCATGGTCATCCAAGGACTCCCTGGAGTTAAGATCTACGAGTCTACCGCCGTAACAAGCAAGAGGTCGTCGGATTTTGACCTCGGATCATGTGCGTATAGCATCAGTGCATATGGTAGACTACTATATGAATGTGTTGGGATGTTCATGGTCATCCAAGGACTCCCTGGAGTTAAGATCTACGAGTCTACCGCCGTAACAAGCAAGAGGTCGTTGGATTTTGACCCCGGATCATGTGCGTATAGCATCAGTGCATATGGTAGACTACTATATGAATGTGTTGGGATGTTCATGGTCATCCAAGGACTCCCTGGAGTTAAGATCTACGAGTCTACCGCCGTAACAAGCAAGAGGTCGTCGGATTTTGACCCCGGATCATGTGCGTATAGCATCAGTGCATATGGTAGACTACTGTATGAATGTGTTGGGATGTTCATGGTCATCCAAGGACTCCCTGGAGTTAAGATCTACGAGTCTACCGCCGTAACAAGCAAGAGGTCGTCGGATTTTGACCTCGGATCATGTGCGTATAGCATCAGTGCATATGGTAGACTACTATATGAATGTGTTGGGATGTTCATGGTCATCCAAGGACTCCCTGGAGTTAAGATCTACGAGTCTACCGCCGTAACAAGCAAGAGGTCGTCGGATTTTGACCCCGGATCATGTGCGTATAGCATCAGTGCATATGGTAGACTACTGTATGAGTGTGTTGGGATGTTCATGGTCATCCAAGGACTCCCTGGAGTTAAGATCTACGAGTCTACCGCCGTAACAAGCAAGAGGTCGTCGGATTTTGACCTCGGATCATGTGCGTATAGCATCAGTGCATATGGTAGACTACTATATGAATGTGTTGGGATGTTCATGGTCATCCAAGGACTCCCTGGAGTTAAGATCTACGAGTCTACCGCCGTAACAAGCAAGAGGTCGTTGGATTTTGACCCCGGATCATGTGCGTATAGCATCAGTGCATATGGTAGACTACTATATGAATGTGTTGGGATGTTCATGGTCATCCAAGGACTCCCTGGAGTTAAGATCTACGAGTCTACCGCCGTAACAAGCAAGAGGTCGTTGGATTTTGACCCCGGATCATGTGCGTATAGCATCAGTGCATATGGTAGACTACTGTATGAATGTGTTGGGATGTTCATGGTCATCCAAGGACTCCCAACAACAAACAACAAACAAACAAAAATAACAAACAAAAACAAACAACAAACAAAAATAAATATTCTAATAGAACTGGAAACATAAAAATAAATATCAAATGTAGAAAACAGTAAAATATAACTCAACACAGAATCCAACGACCTCTTGCTTGTTACGGCGGTAGACTCGTAGATCTTAACTCCAGGGAGTCCTTGGATGACCATGAACATCCCAACACACTCATACAGTAGTCTACCATATGCACTGATGCTATACGCACATGATCCGGGGTCAAAATCCGACGACCTCTTGCTTGTTACGGCGGTAGACTCGTAGATCTTAACTCCAGGGAGTCCTTGGATGACCATGAACATCCCAACACATTCATACAGTAGTCTACCATATGCACTGATGCTATACGCACATGATCCGGGGTCAAAATCCGACGACCTCTTGCTTGTTACGGCGGTAGACTCGTAGATCTTAACTCCAGGGAGTCCTTGGATGACCATGAACATCCCAACACATTCATATAGTAGTCTACCATATGCACTGATGCTATACGCACATGATCCGGGGTCAAAATCCGACGACCTCTTGCTTGTTACGGCGGTAGACTCGTAGATCTTAACTCCAGGGAGTCCTTGGATGACCATGAACATCCCAACACATTCATACAGTAGTCTACCATATGCACTGATGCTATACGCACATGATCCGGGGTCAAAATCCAACGACCTCTTGCTTGTTACGGCGGTAGACTCGTAGATCTTAACTCCAGGGAGTCCTTGGATGACCATGAACATCCCAACACATTCATATAGTAGTCTACCATATGCACTGATGCTATACGCACATGATCCGGGGTCAAAATCCAACGACCTCTTGCTTGTTACGGCGGTAGACTCGTAGATCTTAACTCCAGGGAGTCCTTGGATGACCATGAACATCCCAACACATTCATATAGTAGTCTACCATATGCACTGATGCTATACGCACATGATCCGGGGTCAAAATCCAACGACCTCTTGCTTGTTACGGCGGTAGACTCGTAGATCTTAACTCCAGGGAGTCCTTGGATGACCATGAACATCCCAACACATTCATATAGTAGTCTACCATATGCACTGATGCTATACGCACATGATCCGAGGTCAAAATCCGACGACCTCTTGCTTGTTACGGCGGTAGACTCGTAGATCTTAACTCCAGGGAGTCCTTGGATGACCATGAACATCCCAACACACTCATACAGTAGTCTACCATATGCACTGATGCTATACGCACATGATCCGGGGTCAAAATCCGACGACCTCTTGCTTGTTACGGCGGTAGACTCGTAGATCTTAACTCCAGGGAGTCCTTGGATGACCATGAACATCCCAACACATTCATATAGTAGTCTACCATATGCACTGATGCTATACGCACATGATCCGAGGTCAAAATCCGACGACCTCTTGCTTGTTACGGCGGTAGACTCGTAGATCTTAACTCCAGGGAGTCCTTGGATGACCATGAACATCCCAACACATTCATACAGTAGTCTACCATATGCACTGATGCTATACGCACATGATCCGGGGTCAAAATCCGACGACCTCTTGCTTGTTACGGCGGTAGACTCGTAGATCTTAACTCCAGGGAGTCCTTGGATGACCATGAACATCCCAACACATTCATATAGTAGTCTACCATATGCACTGATGCTATACGCACATGATCCGGGGTCAAAATCCAACGACCTCTTGCTTGTTACGGCGGTAGACTCGTAGATCTTAACTCCAGGGAGTCCTTGGATGACCATGAACATCCCAACACATTCATATAGTAGTCTACCATATGCACTGATGCTATACGCACATGATCCGAGGTCAAAATCCGACGACCTCTTGCTTGTTACGGCGGTAGACTCGTAGATCTTAACTCCAGGGAGTCCTTGGATGACCATGAACATCCCAACACACTCATACAGTAGTCTACCATATGCACTGATGCTATACGCACATGATCCGGGGTCAAAATCCGACGACCTCTTGCTTGTTACGGCGGTAGACTCGTAGATCTTAACTCCAGGGAGTCCTTGGATGACCATGAACATCCCAACACATTCATATAGTAGTCTACCATATGCACTGATGCTATACGCACATGATCCGAGGTCAAAATCCGACGACCTCTTGCTTGTTACGGCGGTAGACTCGTAGATCTTAACTCCAGGGAGTCCTTGGATGACCATGAACATCCCAACACATTCATACAGTAGTCTACCATATGCACTGATGCTATACGCACATGATCCGGGGTCAAAATCCGACGACCTCTTGCTTGTTACGGCGGTAGACTCGTAGATCTTAACTCCAGGGAGTCCTTGGATGACCATGAACATCCCAACACATTCATATAGTAGTCTACCATATGCACTGATGCTATACGCACATGATCCGGGGTCAAAATCCGACGACCTCTTGCTTGTTACGGCGGTAGACTCGTAGATCTTAACTCCAGGCAGTCCTTGGATGACCATGGACATCCCGAAGTACCCATAGATCTTTGAGATACATAAAATTTTAGTAAACAAATAAATCAAAAAATATGTTTTTTAAATAAATTAATTTTAAACTTTTAATATTTATTTTTTATAATCGTACAAAAAATGCTAGCTGTGGACCCCCCGAGAACTTGACAACTTTTTTATACATTTGTATTGGTTGTTTCCGTTGTGCTTAAAGGAAATGGCTATGCACCAGGCGCTTCCATATTCTTGTAGATGGCTCATATAATTGGGAGGAGACGCATGGTTTTTTTTAAATTGTTCGATTTTTTATGTTAAAAAATGTACCAATTTTTCATCAGTCCGCGTGGACATAAAATCAAATTCTGTCGATTGCATCGGATTCGGGGATGCCTTTTCTCTCAGGAACGGATGAGATATCGTGAATCCGTTGACACAAGTTTTGTTTTGTCGAGTAGTGTGATCTTTCCAATCCAATCCAATCCAATCCAATCCAATCCAATCCAATCCAATCCAATCCAATCCAATCCAATCCAATCCAATCCAATCCAATCCAATCCAATCCAATCCAATCCAATCCAATCCAATCCAATCCAATCCAATCCAATCCAATCCAATCCAATCCAATCCAATCCAATCCAATCCAATCCAATCCAATCCAATCCAATCCAATCCAATCCAATCCAATCCAATCCAATCCAATCCAATCCAATCCAATCCAATCCAATCCAATCCAATCCAATCCAATCCAATCCAATCCAATCCAATCCAATCCAATCCAATCCAATCCAATCCAATCCAATCCAATCCAATCCAATCCAATCCAATCCAATCCAATCCAATCCAATCCAATCCAATCCAATCCAATCCAATCCAATCCAATCCAATCCAATCCAATCCAATCCAATCCAATCCAATCCAATCCAATCCAATCCAATCCAATCCAATCCAATCCAATCCAATCCAATCCAATCCAATCCAATCCAATCCAATCCAATCCAATCCAATCCAATCCAATCCAATCCAATCCAATCCAATCCAATCCAATCCAATCCAATCCAATCCAATCCAATCCAATCCAATCCAATCCAATCCAATCCAATCCAATCCAATCCAATCCAATCCAATCCAATCCAATCCAATCCAATCCAATCCAATCCAATCCAATCCAATCCAATCCAATCCAATCCAATCCAATCCAATCCAATCCAATCCAATCCAATCCAATCCAATCCAATCCAATCCAATCCAATCCAATCCAATCCAATCCAATCCAATCCAATCCAATCCAATCCAATCCAATCCAATCCAATCCAATCCAATCCAATCCAATCCAATCCAATCCAATCCAATCCAATCCAATCTGATCCAATATGATCCAATCTGATCTGATCTGATCTGATCTGATCTGATCTGATCTGATCTGATCTAATCTAATCTGATCTAATCTAATCAAATCCAATCAAATCTAATCTAATATATTATAATCTTAGCTAATATATTCTAATCTAAGCTAATCCAATCTGATCTAATTTAATGTGATCTAATCTAATCGAATCTAAACTAATCTAATCTGATCTAATTTAATCCAATCCAATCCAATCCAATCCAATCCAATCCAATCTAATCCAATCCAATCCAATCCAATCCAATCCAATCCAATCCAATCCAATCCAATTCAATCAAATTTGATCCAATCTGATCTGATCTGATCTGATCTGATCTGATCTAATCTGATCTGATCTTATCAAATCTTATCAAATCTAATCAAATCCAATCAAATATAATCAAATCTAATCAAATCTAATCAAATCTAATCAAATCTAATCAAATCTAATCAAATCTAATCAAATCTAATCAAATCTAATCAAATCTAATCAAATCTAATCAAATCTAATCAAATCTAATCAAATCTAATCAAATCTAATCAAATCTAATCAAATCTAATCAAATCTAATCAAATCAAATCTAATCAAATCAAATCTAATCAAATCTAATCAAATCTAATCAAATCTAATCAAATCTAATCAAATCTAATCAAATCTAATCAAATCTAATCAAATCTAATCAAATCTAATCAAATCTAATCAAATCTAATCAAATCTAATCAAATCTTATCAAATCTAATCTAATATATTATAATCTTAGCTAATATATTCTAATCTAAGCTTATCTAATCTGATCTAATTTAATGTGATCTAATCTAATCGAATCTAGTCTAAGCTAATCTAATCTGATCTAATTTAATCCAATCCAATCCAATCCAATCCAATCCAATCCAATCTAATCCAATCCAATCCAATCCAATCCAATCCATTCCAATCCAATCCAATCCAATCCAATCCAATCCAATTCAATCAAATTTGATCCAATCTGATCTGATCTGATCTGATCTGATCTGATCTAATCTGATCTGATCTTATCAAATCTTATCAAATCTAATCAAATCCAATCAAATATAATCAAATCTAATCAAATCTAATCAAATCTAATCAAATCTAATCAAATCTAATCAAATCTAATCAAATCTAATCAAATCTAATCAAATCTAATCAAATCTAATCAAATCTAATCAAATCTAATCAAATCTAATCAAATCAAATCTAATCAAATCAAATCTAATCAAATCTAATCAAATCTAATCAAATCTAATCAAATCTAATCAAATCTAATCAAATCTAATCAAATCTAATCAAATCTTATCAAATCTAATCAAATCTAATCAAATCTAATCAAATCTAATCAAATCTAATCAAATCTTATCAAATCTAATCTAATATATTATAATCTTAGCTAATATATTCTAATCTAAGCTTATCTAATCTGATCTAATTTAATGTGATCTAATCTAATCGAATCTAGTCTAAGCTAATCTAATCTGATCTAATTTAATCCAATCCAATCCAATCCAATCCAATCTAATCCAATCCAATCCAATCCAATCCAATCTAATCCAATCCAATCCAATCCAATCCAATCCAATCCAATCCAATCCAATCCAATCCAATCCAATCCAATCTAATCCAATCCAATCCAATCCAATCCAATCCAATCCAATCCAATTCAATCAAATTTGATCCAATCTGATCTGATCTGATCTGATCTGATCTGATCTAATCTGATCTGATCTTATCAAATCTAATCAAATCAAATCTAATCAAATCAAATCAAATCAAATCTAATCAAATCAAATCTAATCAAATCTAATCAAATCTAATCAAATCAAATCTAATCAAATCAAATCTAATCAAATCTAATCAAATCTAATCAAATCTAATCAAATCTAATCAAATCTAATCAAATCTAATCAAATCTAATCAAATCTAATCAAATCTTATCAAATCTAATCTAATATATTATAATCTTAGCTAATATATTCTAATCTAAGCTTATCTAATCTGATCTAATTTAATGTGATCTAATCTAATCGAATCTAGTCTAAGCTAATCTAATCTGATCTAATTTAATCCAATCCAATCCAATCCAATCCAATCCAATCCAATCTAATCCAATCCAATCCAATCCAATCCAATCCAATCCAATCCAATCCAATCCAATCCAATTCAATCAAATTTGATCCAATCTGATCTGATCTGATCTGATCTGATCTGATCTAATCTGATCTGATCTTATCAAATCTTATCAAATCTAATCAAATCCAATCAAATATAATCAAATCTAATCAAATCTAATCAAATCTAATCAAATCTAATCAAATCTAATCAAATCTAATCAAATCTAATCAAATCTAATCAAATCTAATCAAATCTAATCAAATCTAATCAAATCTAATCAAATCTAATCAAATCTAATCAAATCTAATCAAATCAAATCTAATCAAATCTAATCTAATCAAATCTAATCAAATCTAATCAAATCTAATCAAATCTAATCAAATCTAATCAAATCTCATCAAATCTAATCAAATCTAATCAAATCTAATCAAATCTAATCAAATCTAATCAAATCTAATCAAATCTAATCTAATATATGATAATCTGAGTTAATCTAATCTGATCTAATTTAATGTGATCTAATCTAATCGAATCTAGTCTAAGCTAATCTAATCTGATCTAATTTAATCTAATCTAATATATTATTGTCTAGGGGAAAGTGGGGCAAGTATAACAAGCTAAGGAAATGCTCGTTAAAACCCATCAAAAACGTTAAAAATCTGTCGGATTTTTTAATAATCATCTTATTCCAGGTCTTGACTAAGACTTCGATAGAATGAGTTTTTAAAAAATCCTGTTTTTAATGTAAAAAATTGATTTTAAAAATTTTGATTTTCCATACGTTCTACTCAACTAGTGGGGCAAGATGAACAACCCGTTAGGGTAAAAGGAACAATGCATGAAACAACATGTTTATTTGCTAACAATTGAACTGTTATCACTTGGATACATCAGATTAGAATGTATTTGAAACGTTTCTTTCATTTTTAGATTAAATAATAATATTTTGCTAAAAATTAGATCGTTTTCACGAAAAAAAAATTATTGCTTTGATGAAAAAAGGAAACTATCATAATATCACTGTATTTTGCATGGACAATTTTTTTGCAATTGTTTATCAGTTTTTAAATACTTTTATGTATTTATTTCTCAATAAAATATGTTGTTGCAGCGATTCGTATTTTTTTCCATACTAAAAATCCATATGGTACACTTGCCCCACCTGGACAAGATTTTTTCAAAGCTCTCAACAAATATAACCAAAAGTTAAATCATACGTTATAAAAGGTGGAAGTCATTAGTAGGGACACTACTGATCTAGGAAAAAAGCAGTTTGATAAAATGAGCCTCAAAACGAACCCTAAGCCTTATTTTGTACTTTCCAAATATTATAAGAAAACAAAGGTTTTGAAAAAAACTTCATTTAATCTTATGTCCCGTAGTGTTTACGTCGGTTTGGTAGTTATGTGTTAGTAGAATCAGTTGATTGCAATGCTAGCAACAATTCCTCACACTGGAAACAATCAATATTGTAAAAATTACGGCCGTACGAGCGATTGTTCCTCTTGCCCCATATGGTTGTCTTGCCCCACCTTCCCCTACAGGCCTACTGCGTAAAGTTTACCGCAGAGATGAACCCTAAGCCT